>NC_048218.1:92818780-92999401 GCF_002007445.2 Ailuropoda melanoleuca
GCTTTTTTTTTTTTTTTTTTTTTTTTTTAAAGATCAACCTTTCAGCTATTAAGTTGGCTCCTAACAAAAGCTTTTGTTGTGGTTTGCTTATATCATGCTTGGAAGGACAGCAAATAATAGGTTACAGTAGTGGAACTGGAAAATTTCAAAAGACTTGATTCTTGCGTCCAAGTCGTTTTTCACTTTTGTTGTAGAATGACCTCAAAATGACAATTTTTGGTACGGTCTTTCAGAAAGCCCACCAGAGACTGGAAGAACTCGGAAAGGTAAATTCAAGAGAAAAACAAGAAAGGCACAGAAGCTTGGAATTGAATTCCTTCTCTTGTGACCAGAGAAGGGGAAAAACTTTGAAGTCTCTTAAGGGCTTGAGCCATGCCGGCCCCTCTTTTTAACTTAGATACATCGGGTTTAACTTAGATACACGCATCAGGGCACCATACATGGTGGGCCTGGACTGCTCAGAACTTGTGCAAGAACGGCTTTAAAGGGGCATCAGCCAGTGTCGGATGTTGAATGCTGAAAAGACACAGGACTAACAGCCTAGAAGGGAAAAGACCCCTATTGCTGAACTTTGGCCCACTGTCCAGGCTGGACCAAGTCTGTGGGATAAATGCAGACATTTGCATATTGTTTCATTGAGTGACCGATAAAAAATATTGAGAACTTGCTCTAAGGAATAATATCCAAATTTGTTCCCTGGCCATGGAGTCATAGATGATTTGTCTTTTACCTTCACTCACTTTCTGCACTTCAGCCACGCTTGTTTCCCTTTTGCTCCTTTGTCTGGGGTGCTTCTCCCAGCTTTTGGTGTGGAAGGCTCATTCCCATCCTTTAGGTCTTGGCTCAAATATCACTTCCTCAGGAGAGACTTCTCTGACCGCAGCTGTCTAGAGTTTCCTACTTCTGTTTCTTTCTAATCTCATCATCCTGTTTGTTTTATTTCCTTCATGGCACTCACCATAGGCCATAAGTATCTTGTTAGTTTATTTATGTATTTCCTTGTTATGGCGTGTTCCTCCCCTCCTGCCCGCCCAGAATATAAGCTCCTGAAAGGCAGAAACTCGAGTGTCTTGTTTACTTCCTCATCCCCAGTACTTAGCCTGGTGCCTGTATAAGTAGGTGCTCAATAAATGTTTTGTGAATGAATGAAAAAATTAATAAATGAAAGAACAAAAAACATACATACACCAGTGCATGCATTGTATTTCTTTTGAGAAGCTTTCAATCTGATTCAATAGACACAAAAAAAGGAAAAATAAGAGAAGGCAACAGTTGTGAGAAATTGGAGATATCAAGACTATAGATGCAATAACATCCAGAACTCTAAGACATATCATTTGGCCAAGAATATTTTCAGAATCCTTTGTAGAGTAAATACTTCTTATGATGGAATGAAGGTAAGGGAAGGTATTTAAAGAAAAATGTCTATGAATGAGGGTCAATAAAGGTGCCAGTTCCAAAGGCAAGTTGAAATGGGCTATATATTCTTTATTGTATTATTTTAACACTAAGAACAAATTCATACTCATGGTGGGAGAAGTCACTGAAGATCCTGTTTGAGCGGGGGGTGTGGTGAAGCAATGCTCTGTGTAGATGAAACTGTCCTCAGCCACTATGAGAGTCAGCCAGTGATTGGCCATCACAGTGACCAAGTAGGAAATAAAGTCAAGTAGGCCTAGCATAAAAGTTAGACTATGAACCCTAAAAGGTAAAAGCCCTACTTTCTCTTTTCAGCAAAAACTTTGAGGCCAGCCCAGCCAGTCATTACTGCTACAGGCCCTTTCTGAGCAGGGTTTAGCCATTCTAGGAAAGACTTAAATGTGAGAGCTGGGGTTCTGAGGAGAAGCCTTAGTTTAGAACCTGACACTTAATAGATGTTCATTAAATATCTTTTGAGTGATTCACTGAAAATAATGAGAAATTAGGTAGTCATGAATTGGTATCTTGGAAATCCATCCAAACTTCCTTTAGGAAAGCGGGTCTATTTATAACATCCCCCATGAAAGCAACCTTTGACCTGGTTTCCCAAAAAAAAGCTGAGGGTTCTCTGTGTGAAATGCAATCACTGCATCGTCATTATCACCAAGGAGGCAAGATGCTTCCTATCCCATGTATCTCAAGAAAGGAAGAACTGGTATACTTGATAAAGGGAGCCTGCAAGACAGATTTTTTTTTTCTTTTCAACACAAAAAGAGTACCTTCTGAGAAAGGCCAAGATGGCAGATTAAAGTAACAAAAGTGTGGCCTAGGGGGAAATGAGGTGACTATGTGAGTTAGTGGCTTCTGACAAAAGGTAGCTGATTCCAGATACCAAAGAAATTTTCTGTAAAATGAGGGGTAAATTCAAAGAGAACATTTGTATAACCTATAAAGAGGCCCCTGAAGTAATTCTTCCTTGACGGAAAATGCTTTGGAGTGGAGGAAGACAGCTCAAAAATGTAATTAAGTCGAGCTCTTTAGCAGTTTTTAATCTTCTTTTATTTGGGCTTTTCTTTATTTAGTTTTATTGTATTTAATCAACTCCATGTTTCACAAATCTTTTTGATCCACATAAGATTATGACATGAAAAAAATTCATAGCTGAAGGAATAGAGAATCCATACAACTGATTAGAAAACAGTCTCATGTTAATATGATTGAAGCACAACAGTACCAGGTTATAGAGGCTTCTGGGATTCAGAAGGTCTCACGCTCGTGAGTGCTGTTTCCAGGGCATAACGAGAGTAGCCGCCTCAGCCAAATCCCTGAGACGCCCAGCTTTTAATAGTGACTCGCAGGAGGGAACCAGGAGCTATGGAGTGTGGTAGAAACGGAACCCACATCCGGAGGCCAGGCCCTGGTCAGTTAGTGGGCCCCTTTCACCTCTACGGACCCTCCCAGAACTCCCTGTTTGGTGACCTCCAGTGATCTGAATTCGTATCCTCCACCTCTCTGTGGATCCAGAATTAAGCCCCTCCAGTCACCGGAAAGTCTGATCCGAAGGCCAAGCAGGGGGTGCCATGGCGAACGGAGAATGTAATTTCTGAGCCATTGCTTTCCGAGTTTTTTGTTGTTGTTGTTGGGACAATCTTGTAGCTTCTCTGGTGTCTGGTCTGACTGCCTCTCCACATGCCTGGTTGCATGGTCGCCAACCATTTTACAGACGTGGATGGCACTTTCCAGCTAAGCATGTCAAATCCCCAAGTGGCCTAAGCAAGCCCTTCAGCTCCTTACAAGGGGCTGGTAAGGTTGGTGGTTTCTTTAACAATAAGAGCAGATTTTTATGGAACCCCTCTGGAAGATTTTACTGCAAGTCAACGGACCATTGACCAGACAGCCAGAACCAGCGTTTTCAAGCCAGTGCAGTTAACACTCACATATATTTGTGAGCGCGAAAAGCTGGGGCCGTATAATCAGCATGTATTTTATCAAGTGACGTGTTATATTTAAAAACACCGAATAGCATCTTCACCATGTCCAATGTTATCACACCCAGTAAGCCAGAATATTAGTGCGTAGCGTGAGCGCCAAGAGTGGCCCAGTTCGGGGTTTAAAAGGTGCATTTGAGTTAAAAGCATAAAAAAACCTTAAACTTTTAAAACTGCAGACTATTGTATCCTTCTAACTCCAGAACAGCTCTGTCTAATGCTGTCCAACTTGGCAATAAAAACAAAATGAAGAAAGCCGAAACACTTTGAGACTCACACCAAGTATGCAGTATTTCAGTCTGACAGGATTATTCCTTGGCTGGAGTGACTTATGTTGGAAAGGGAAGTTTGCATGGAAATGCCTTTGAGGTTAATTGTAATGTCATTAGTGTGATGCTATAATCACATCTCTGCATTTCCTTCATAAATTTCTCTTCTATTTTTATCCTGTTTTTATTTTTAATATACTACTTTCTTGAAAAATCTACTATAGGCTTAGAAAAATACACCCCCCCTTTTTTTTAAGCCTCTTGGAAAACTGGTCTGTGCATAAATTATAGCTTGAAAGAGCATGGTGATCTGTCCTCTGCTACTTTTCAGTTCCTTTTTATTCCTTGCTCCTAACGTCCCCCTGCACAATGAATGATTTTAAATGATCAGAGGCGAGGGGCAGCAGGTATTGCACTGAGGTTAGGAGAAACAAGTCACGTGCTAGGATTTCCATTCTGACTTCCCACTATAGTATCACCCGAGATATGGCTAAACCACCATAGATAATTCTTTTTAAGAAAATCATCTGTTTAGCCAAATCTGTGGTAGATTTGTGGCACAGACTACAGTGGGGGAGGAACTCAGTCAAAACCACAGAAATTGCTCAGGAACGCTGCAAGATTGTTCTAAATCAGATTGCTTCAAGCTACTTTGGTTGTTGTCAGTTTTCTCTGTGGTGACGGAAGCACAAGGGCTTGTCACTGGGTTCTCTGGCGTTCCCAGCATTGTCTGTTCCCTTGACCTTTGAATCCATTTGTCTCAATTGTTCTTGAGGTCTGGGAGAAAGAATCTCAGATGAGAAAACCATTGTTCCCATTGGGGACACTGCTCCAAACCCACCCTTTGTTTTGGGCTCACTTTCAGAGTGACGCAGTCCCAGATTGGGCAGCACTGCCCCCTCTTGCCTCCTGCATGCTGATTCCCACTTCTGGAAACATATCTGGAATGTGCTTCATCATGAAATACTGTCATGTTTCTACTCGTTTCCTTTTCAAGACAAGCTGTTTGACCCATGGCTTGCACAGTTCTGCATCTATATCAAGAGTTCTTTTCACTGATGTCTCCCCTTCCCCCCAACCCACCCCACCCCGTTTCCTGGGCAAAAGACTGCTCTAGCCTGCTAGTCAGAAAGGGCAAAACTTTCACTCAGGTTGCTAAGGGAGTGGATCTTAAGTTTTCATCACTCGGGTGTGCTCCTTTATCATCCTGCTGGGAGTCAAGAGCCTGTCCCTGACATCCCTGTCCCCATAGCCAGAAAACCAATTGCGCTAGTACCTATCAGTTCTTTTGTCTGATACAGAGAAATGAAAATCTGTACAGAATTTCTCAGTTAGAAACATTTATTTACCCAATAGGCAAATTTACCCATTTGGTGAATACATTTCTAGTTTAGGAAAAATTGGATATTGTACCAAAACAGAATTTTGTACCCAAACCACAACAGGTATGGGACAGAATTTTTAAAAGAATTATAAAGTTCAGAATCCATTTATATGTGCTCTCTCTCTCCTTTTCTCTCTTGATTATCTTATAATCAAGTATTAGAAAGAGAACTTGCATTTTTTTTTAGGTCATGAGAATTTTTAAAAATTTATGTTGTTCTGTAAAAACTGTCTAGTCCTTTTTCCCCATTAGTAAATGATTGCTAATAGTAGTGTGTATAGTCTTACCGTACTGCCTCCTTTCCCCAGCATTCCATCACCACAGGCTATTTTATAAGATAAAATAGTGAGTTTTACTAAATAGTTCAAATAATCTTTTTCCAAGAGGGAAGCTACCGTGTCCAGATGGTGACTTGCCTAGGGATACACAACCAAGAGACTAAAGACTGACAATGTTAGGTCCCTCTTACACGGAGGGCAGGGGTTCCTTTTGATGGTCTCTGAACATCTTCTCTCAAATCAAACAACTTCATTCTCCTGCTCATTGCCACGTATACAACAAAACAAAAAACTTTCTTTGGCAATTGGGGGGAAATAGAACTTCTTTTAGTGCAGTTTGGAGTGTAGCACAAGTCAGTGAAACTCCTGCTGTCGATAAGAACTTTGCGTAAGATCTCTATATATGAACCCTGGAGAATTACTTTGAGTCCCCTTTCCATTACTGATCATTGCATATAAGCTCTTGAATAAAAAGACTACATCTGCATTGTATGTAAATGTCTGAAGGGGATAAAGTGTAGTTCAATCCTCTGTTACAGTGTTAGTTTTAATGGCCTTGGGCAAGTTACCTAAATTCTCTATGACTCAATTTCCTCATGTATAAAATGGGGAGAATAACTGTACGTCCTTGGCACATAGTAGATGCTTGGTGTTAGCTCTAGGCACGGACCCCGTACAGAGAAATGACAGAAAGGTTTAGGAAATAAAATCTATGTCACTCATGACATTTAAACAGATAAAAGACTTACATGTACTTCTCACACATTGCTTTATTCATCTTTATAATAGATTTAGAAAAAGAATGACCCTGAGGGACGATGGGCCCTGTAGGAAATCACACTGTGCTTCTATCCCTTATTCTTTCTTATCCAAGTGAAATTAGCTATAATGATTCCCTTAATGGGTTCATAGTTACCCATAATGTTCATTTCACTGTCCTTGCACCTGGATTAAAAAAGAAGTGTGGAGCAGGGGTGGCAGGTTGGGGGCACACCTTGAAGAGAACAAGGAGATAATGGGCCATCTAGGGCAATGCATGATGGAATGTGCGCTCAGAAATTGTTAATTTAATGAATGGATGAAAAGAGACAATGGAAGTGGGGCACCTGGGTGGCTCAGTCTGTTAAGCGTCTGCCTTTGGCTCAGGTCATGATCTCAGGGTCCTGGGATCGAAGGGTCCTGGGATTGAGCCCCAAGTTGGGCTCCCTGTTCAGCGGGGAGCCTGCTTTTCCCTCTCCCTCTGCTGCTCCCTCTGTTTGTGTTCTCTCTTTCTCAAATAAATAAATAAAATCTTAAAAAAAGAAAAGAGACAGGGGCGCCTGGGTGGCACAGCGGTTGGGCGCCTGCCTTCGGCTCAGGGCGTGATCCCGGCGTTGTGGGATCGAGCCCCACATCAGGCTCCTCTGCTGTGGGCCTGCTTCTTCCTCTCCCACTCCCCCTGCTTGTGTTCCCTCTCTCGCTGGCTGTCTCTATCTCTGTCAAATAAATAAAATCTTTAAAAAAAAAAAAAAAAAAGAAAAGAGACAATGGAAGATTACATGTTGAAATCAGGTGCCCTTTGGCAATTTCCCCTTTTTTATCTCACATATACTTTTTGGAGCCATGTCCATTGTAGCTACTAATTTCTTTTACCAATCTGTGGCCCTTTATGCAATGGTTTTAGGGTAAGCCACTTAATATTTCATCTGCATCTATAGGGTACGCTTGGGTACAGGTCCTTTTTTTTTTTTTTTTTTTTTTGGTTTTNTTTTTTTTTTTTTTTTTGAGTTTAGTATTTTACATTTGGGAAAAGATACAATTAAGACCACTACCCTGGAGCTTTTTTCTCTTCCGCGTGCTTTGAAAACACAAGCAGTCCTCCCTACACTTACCGACCAGGTTCAACCTGCTTCATCCTCAGTGGTTTGGAGACGATGAAGTCCAGGCATGAACTTCTAAGCAGCTGGGCCAGTAGAACTCCTCCTTAGTTAACATTAGCTCTTAACATATATACGTTATATATGTTATACATGTTATACATATATATGTTATAACATGTATAACATATATAACACAAATCAGATTACAGGATATTGAAAATGAAATCCCAATATCTCTCCACTTATATTTAGAACACATTTTGAATTTTCCCCAGAGTTTATATATTCTTAATGTTATATAGTAGTGTGGATTTCATGCTAAAATTCACATTGATACTGAATGGTACCATTTCTCTATAAAACTCATTTCAGAGTCTTCCAAATCAATAAATTTGTTAGATTTGTTGGTATCTCTGCCTTGATTTACCTGAATACTGTGTTCATTTAAGTTAAGCAAACATTTAAGTATGTGAAAATCTGACCAATGTATTTAACAGACTTTGTGAACTTTTTTTTTTTTTAATAAAACTTGGTTTTGGAAAATACACGCATACATTTTGCCAAGAACTTGCCCCTTAATGTTTAATCTTGTGGCTTTCAGGGGAAATCTAATTTGTATCCTTCGTTTATGCTCAACTCAACAGATTGTTGCACTGTTAGCCAAGTGCTGGATGGCTTTACAGCCCATGGGACTTTTCAGGTTTCTTGATTCTCTGTAGGCCCCACTGCCTTGCTTCTGGATCCCTGGTGGATCACAAATTCGGTCCAGCTATTTTAAAATTAAGTCACACAGTAAACAGTGGACTATCTCAGTATTTTCAAGGGTTGGGGAATTATTTCTCTCCCTTCATCCTATCCCAGGTGGCCTCACTCTGTTTTTACTGTGAAGTTTGTTGGGGCATATGGCAATATGATGGCTGAGGCAGAGGGTTTTCCACTGAAGTGATTGACTTAGGGTAGAACTGGGCTTTTCTGTGTGTGGATGACAGTGAGCTGTTACATGTACTGGGGCTAGGTTTGGAGAGCTTCTCCCTCAAGCCCTTCAAGCAATAAACCAGCTCACTTGGGCTTTCATTGTTCGATGAACACCTGACTCTTTGCCATTGCTTTGAATTTCCATCCACTCACCTCTTACTCACATGCTTCATCGCTGCTGGGCCTTTTTGTTCCCACAGACACTCCTTTGCCAGTCTAAAACAGATAGCAGTACTCTTGGTGGTGAGGGGTAGAGGGGAAGGAAGACTTGCAATGGGCCCTGTGGGAGCTGACATTCTCCATCTTCTCTTGGATTACCCTCCCCCTTAGTCTCTAAGCTACTTCCCATCGTGCTGCTTAATATAGCTATCCCACCGCATCCTAGATGCAAAGGCCCAGAGTTGGTGTGCATGGTTTGTTTTTTTGTCTCTGAAATATAGCCTTTCAATGTTTGGGGGCAAAGACTTGGTATTCCTGTTATACCTAAGTGGCCTTGTTTTTTTCTACGAGTACCTGTGTTTGAAAAAAAAAAAAAGAAAAAGAAAAACTGGGAAGAACCCAGGGTACAGTAATCAAATAGAGCAATGCAGAGGCTCAGAAAATAATTAAGAGTCGCTGTTTTTCTTTTTCTTTTCTTGAGAGGAGCTTCTGAGTTTTGTACCTGGCAGGAGTTCCAGATCTCCCTCAGTGTTTTCTTTCCTCTGCCCAGAGCTTCCCTTACCTACCTCCCCTACCACATCCTCCATTTCCACTGTTTTGCTTCCCGTGGCTGGACCCTACCCTGCTGGAGGTCCTACCTGAGGTGGTAGGAGGAGTCACTACTAGTGGGTTGGAACTTCACGGAAGAGAGAAGGGCTACAGAGTCTTACCTCCAGAGTAAAGTATGAGTATCTTTTCTGATGTACTTACTGTTGAATCAAGTGGTTGATACTGTAGGGTTGTTACAACCAGTAATAGATTCCTTGTTCCGTTATGGTGCAGCTGTATTTCATTGTCACATCAATTATTACTATGATGTACCATGTGTCATATTGTTTCTAAGGGAAAATTAGTTATAATCTCCAAGCAGTAAACAGATAGTGAATTTAGGCAATCTCCCCAATCTTTTAATTAGGAGATGTTTCATCCCCAAACCTCATATTAAAAACATAGGACTTTGAATATGAAATTTTCCAATACAGAAGCATGGATCCTTATAGCCATCCTTATACCACAAATCAGTGATTACCATATCCAGTCCCACCATTTTATAGATGGAGAAATTGAGGCCTGGAATGGTGAAGCCTTATCTTCTCTGATTCCTTAATATTCCCTGGCTTTGCATTTTCTTTAAAAAAAAATGTAAAAAAATCTAATTGTTCCACGGAAGAAGGCTCCACTCATTCTTAATGGAATTTCTTTTTATTCAATTTTGTGGTGTTCACAACAAGATTATAAAAACAATAATTTGATTTAGAAATCTTTCCAGCTTCAGCAAGGTTACTTTGTGGAGTTGTAGATAAATGACCAGAAGAAAACTTCACAAAATTAGCGTTTACACTTAATCTGGCAACGAGCTATAATTTGATTGGTAAAAAATTCATTTGGTGTACCTCTGGCCCTTTGCTGCTGGATAATGAAAATTTATATCTGCGTTTCAGACATCTGGGGAGGACCTGACAGCTTTGGGGCCGGATGAAAGATGATGTCACACTGACCCCTGTCAGCGTTTCCTCACAGACTGGTTACCCAAAACCCAACAGCAGTCACACTTTTTTTTTCCCCCTGCCAGAGCAGACTCTCATTTTATTTTGGAAGGTTAATGACACTGTAAATCTAATAGGCCATTTTAGTGCCATCATGTGGATATTAAAAAATCATGTGACCAGTCAGGGCACCATATGTGGGGTTCGCTGTTGTCTAATGGCAGGAATAAGAGGCTGTAACAAGGCGCTAAAGGCAGCCAGTGTTTGAAATTAATTTCAAAACCGTAGGTACCTTTAAACTAATTTGGAATCTCTGCTAATGATTATTGCTTGCCATTCAATTACATTTGCTTTAATAAGCTAGCTAATATTGGGTAATGATGGACCCCAGAAAATTCTTCCTTCCTTAAAAATGTATCGGTAACTCATATTCTGTGGAGCAACACTGACCAATAGAACTTTCCGTGATGATGGAAATATTCTCTACCTGTGCTGTCCAGTTAAGTAGTCTTTAGCCACGTGTGGCTATTGAGCCCTTGAAATGTGGCTCTGGGAAATCGTGGCCTGACAAAATGCATGTTTAAATTTAATTAATAAATTTACATAGTGACACGTGGCTAGTGGTTGCCATTGGGGTAGCACATCTATGGAGCAGCTAGAAGATAAGACTAGAATTATCAGAAAACAACGACAACTGAAGCACTTTACTCAGGCCTCTAGTCTGTCCTTGGTGCCAAGCTACTTGGTGACACAGACGAAGTCTGATTTATCTTTGTATCCCTTATAATGCCTTTGTAAAGAGTCAGAATATTTACAAAGGAGTGGATAAATGGATGAGTGCAAGGAATACATGGGTAATGAATAAAGGAAAACAAGAAATTTTAAGTGATTATTCTCATTTTAGCATTTTTTTTGCTGCCCAAACCATCCAAAGCCGGACCACGAGACTTCCAGAAGCTGCCCACTGACATTCCCTGAAACATCTCTTTCAGCCCCTGGACACCCCACTGGCCCAAATGGCCAAAGGCCATGAACGGACAGTTTCTGGGCACATCATTCAGATCCTTGCACAGAAAGAAGCTGGGTAGGGAAGAAACAATTCTCTTTGGATAGCGGTATCATTGATTGTGTAGTCAGACAAAAGTATGTGAAGAGAGACTGGAATAAATTGTGAATTTACTCTAAAATGTCATTTACTGAAGTAGTTTTAAGTAACCATCATGACTGTTACCTAATGCTATCCTTGTAAAATTATGATGAGGATGATAGTTATGATGATAATTATAGTAATAATAATAATTAACACATTCATTGCATACTGTCTCAAAATTGGTGCTGAATTTTATGCAGGGATTGATTATCTTATTTAAACCTCACAATATTATGAGCTAGTCCTGGAATTCCCCCCGTTTTGTGGATGAGGAAAAGGAGGGAAATTAAATAGCTTGCTCAAGTTTATGCAATTAGGAAAAGGCAGAAGTGGATTTTGAATCCACACAGCTTACAAACCAGTAAGCTTATTTTATTGTCTTTCCTTAATCTCCCTCTTTAGTCTCATTGATTTGTTCATTCTTGCAGCAAATATTTTTTGAGCCTCAACTATGAGCCAGGCACTGTCTAGTCTTAGGAAATATACTAGTCAGCAAAACAGACAAATATTTCTGCCTTCTTGGGCTTTTCCTTCTATTAGTAAGGACAGATAATAAGCAAGTTAAAAATACGTCTCTTATTATATAGAAATAAATGCTAAGGAGAAAAAATAAAGCCAGGGAGAAGAAAATGAAGTGCCAGCAGGTGGGGGACAGGAACTGTAGGTAAGTCTCACCAAACAGGTGATGTTTGAGAAAAGAAGCAAAGGAGCTTATTTTCTAATTCTCCGTTAAGCCTCCTGATGTTTTTATCTCTTTTTTTGCCATGAAGAACGTGAGTTGTAAATTTACGTTGTAATCTGGAGATGACCTTCAGATTTTTTTAAGACTTGATCTAGAGTGATATTCAGGTGCAGGCAGAACAATAGAAAACTTAGTACCTCTGCTTATAAAATTATTTTCAAGTGACTCCTTTGATTCTGTGGGCCTTGAGTGTTTGTTTTTACATCAAGTGAGGATAATGGGCTGAATTTTATAGGTGCTGCACAAAAGACCATAGCAGTGACACAGGGAGGTACGGTGAACTACAGACCTGGCAGATACAACACAATGCTTGACAGAGCTCAGTCCTAGAGAAAAGCACACTCACGTGAGCTGTGTGAGGCCAGGTGGGCGGCTCTGGGGAAGGAGCAAGAAGTAGTACGTGGCCGAATTGGCATACCCACCCAAACCCATTGGAACACTAAATGCAAATTCAATACTGCGCAACCTACTAGGTCAAAATAAAATTGTAAAAGTAATTAAAGAGAGAAGTCCCGCAACGGAGTTAGGCAAGAAGTGCCAGGCTCTTTGCCTGTGGTGCAGAAGGGTGAAATAAAAGTTAGCGGCGATACAGACCTCATTCTGTAGTCTTTCAGCGCAAAATAGGAACTTTTCCTAATCTGACCTGGTATTCCACAGGTTTTGAAGTCGGTGTGTGAGACCACAGGTTATGGGCTTGATCTGAGAGACACTCTGCCTCCCCCTGCCTCCCCCTGGGCGCATAGCACTCCTTGAGTCATTAAAATACTCATTCCAATCAAAAGGGAAGTGTCCTTTTGTGATCCCTGGCATCACTTCCTGTTTTTCCTTGTAAACTTCCCACCCAAGTTGTGGTATTGTTGGGATCATTGCCTAAAGTAACTTTCCATTACATTGGCAGGTCACTAAGGCTTTTAGTGCATGCATACACCTGATTTTAGTGTTCTCCATTAAGATTTAAAAGATTCACTACAAGTTAAATAACAGCCTTGCTCTTATCACTCTGTTGAAAACTTTATCTACTTGTATTAAAATGATATTTTTTTCAGAATGTCACAACCTGTCACACAACTTTGATTAAATGGATCATTTGTCTGGAACTTTCCTGAATTTATGGATTTTTAAAAACAATTTATTTTAAAAGCATACCGTAAGACTCCTCTTTCCTTCATCTTACGCTATAATCTCTTTTCTAGATACTCAGCCTACAAGCTGTGTTATGAAACCTTTAGCCTGGCATGATTTATAGTAGTCAGATTATTACTGTCATAAGCATTAACTTCACTGTAGAGTTATTAAAAGAAAAAAGTATTGATCAGAAACACTGAGAATTTAGGTTGTATCATGAAATAGTTTCCGTGCCTGGGCCAAACTGTAAAATATTGATTAGGTTTGTGGGTGAGTGAGATAAACAACTCTATGTCGGTATCTTTATAACTTTTCAATTATGGGCACCATATTTATTTTGTTTTAAGTATTTCATGTCAGTGGTGGTGAGTTTATATTAATTGTGGACGACTTATTAAAAAGCTGAAGATTTTGCTACTTTATCTGGACTTGACCAGTATTGTTTTTAAGTACAATGTTCTAGTTTATTACAAACCCCAAATGTAACCCTATATCTGAGTCTTTCCTGTTTTGTTTTATACCTTTGTGCATCCACAGAAGTATTTTATCAAAATCAAAGGGAGACCTCAGGAAAATAAATCCAGGTCTAGTTATAGTTTACTCGCACAGGCAAGAGGTGAGAAATCTGATCTATGTAGATCAAATAGAAGTAAGAGTCACGTGGTCAGTGCCTAATCTGGCCTCATCGTCCACATTGTTCTATCATGAGTTTATCCTCTAAATCTGCAGTGCCCATTACCTGCATTGTGGATAGTCTGCCCTCCTGTATGGGAGTGAGATGTTCTGTCACTCATTCTATGTGGAACCATTCCTGTTGATTTGTGTGGCTAGGTACTGATTAAATTAACCCATGGTGCATTTTTATGACGTTGAAGTTATGGGACAATATATTTATTCTATTTTAAGTAGTTTTAAGTAGTCCCTGTAAATAGTTGATATGGAGATGGCTTAATGTGCATTTTTTTGTTTGTTTTTTGAGAGAAGGTTTGCTTAAATAAGTAGTGCATTTATTTCTCCTCAGTTTAGAAATAACAAGAAAATGAGTGCAGGAAGCTGGTGGAAAACCACACATTTGACCACTCATGACCTCGTGGCCAGTGGTCGAATGTCATTTAAGAGAGTTGGGAACATTTCAACTATTGCTTTTAAGATACACTACACCTAAGCACTGCTAGAAATAACACAACTGATTTCTATTTAGGGTTGGTAGGATACCAAGAGATGATTTTTACTTTCCAAAGAAGTTCATCTCACTAAGTTTTCCATACCTATAAACTCTGAATAAGTAAGAGTATTGCTGTGAATTTGATTGAAACAGTAAATTCTTTGTGGGGAAAAATGTTTAAATGGTGGTCATTTTGACATCAAACAATGGCAACCAAATGTTATTTTTGCCATCCCACCATTAGAAAAGAAAGACTTGGAACTTAAGGATCAATAATAGCAGCCAGCAAACTTTCTTATTGTGCAACAAACAAGAGGTGGAAACACTGTTGAGTTGACTTCACTCAGAGGTCCAGAAAAATTAAGGTTGACACTAAAATAACTTTGGCTTACATACGACTCACAGCAAATGCTAAATAATGAAAAAATACATCTTTTAGGTCTAAAATTTTCTGGGTTGTGAGAAAATACGAAGCATAAATCATATCAAACTATTCCTGGCATTAGGCCTTCAGGATGCATTTGTTTGAAATCAAGGGCCAAATTGCCTGGAAGAGCGAAAACTGCTAGATGCCAGCTAAGGCGGAGTGCCAGCCTTGGAACTGACACATCATTTCTGGAGAGATCCATATGCACAACCCTAGTTTGCCTTCAAAGTGGTTCCCTTGAATTGATTCTGTAAATTAACAATATTAGGCCTTCCGTAGGATAGAAAGTGCATTAGTCACACTGATCTTACTTTACCCAGCAAGGAAATCTATTGTTCTTTTGTAGTAGAATGGTCCTGGGGAGGGGTGAGGGTGGATTTTGCCACATTAGGTGAAAGGAATCACATTCAGTTTTCAGGCAGGTTTAATGAGGAATTTCAATAATGAGAGTAAAAATCAATGAGCATAACTTCACTAAATGACTCTTAAAGGGAAACTGAACCGGCTCCTGTTTTTACAAGTGTATGTAACCATCGTTGAATGGGTGCCAAGCATCAATTGTTCCAAGTGAGTAAGGACATAGGATATGGCAAAAACTTGCAGCAATTTATTACCAGAATGTTTTAAAAGAAATGGAGGATTTCAGAAAAGGAGAATTTCCACGGATTCACGTTTAAATTCACCATAAGTGATTAATCTCTGTGTTCCATTTTTTGTCCAAGGTCGGTTTTACACACCATGTAAAATTGCTTCTTCTAGAAGAAAGTCTGCTGTTTTCAAAAAAGGAAAAGGGAGGGGTGGACAGTGGGTCTCCCAGAAAATACTTCATAAGTCTCCTTTCACATTAGTTATTTGTGCTTTATTTGTGAAAGACGTTAATCCACAAGATATTATCTAAGGAATAATTAAATAGTGCGGGATATAAGACGGACTTACCCAAACATGGCTACTTTCAGTAAATGATGCTGGCTTTCTAAAGACTGCCTTCCTATTTTCAGACTTCTATAAGAGAAGTCTGGGCATTTGGTTTTCTGAATCTTCATGTGCTCTGATTTTTGCAGAGGGGATTCTACCTAGAATTGTAAAATATATATATCATATATTTTATACATAAATTATATTTTACACATAAAATATATATTATATATTTCAGGTCTTAATGAATATTTTTGCTTTGTAAACTTTCAGACTGATTTATTCTGATGGTAGAAAATTGTAATATAAAATAATAATCATCTCTAATTCATGAGAATATATTTATCAATAAATCCAGGTAGAGATAAAGATTTTCAGAATCATCCGCCAAGCATTTCTTGAGATTCATTTTGAATTACTTATTGCATAACATTTATTAGTGTTTAGAGTATTCGATCACTTACAAGAAAGGCTAATGAGAGAGAAAGAGCTAAAAAATGAACAAACATAAAACCTTTTTCCCTGATTGAAATGTAACCAAGAGCTTCTGAAAGCTATAACTGAAAAAATGTTTAAGAGTTTGTTTTAATCAAAATGGAGTTTCCTTGTGTTAGGTTTTTTTGCTTTGTTTTTTATTTTTTTTAATTTAAGAATAAATGTAGTGTTCCAGGTCTTCATTATTCCTGTTTGCAAACAAAAAAAAGTGTGTCCCTTCAAATAGGTCTCTTCCATTTAATATTAAAGACCTGATTATATAATTAAATTAATTTTGACCAATACACATTGAGCATCCCCTGGGCGCAAGTTTAGGTTTCAACTGTAAGAGCTGCAAGCTGAGTGAGCGCTGCTTAATCCCGCTGACTCCCATACATGTTGCTTTTTTTAAAATGTTGGCTTGTACAAAGCCCGCAAAGGGGAACAAATATAGCTGTATTGCCTGCCTTCAACCAAAATGCTTTAGCAACTGAAAGATGGGGGCAGTGTAGACACTCAAAAATGCTTTAAGATCTTTAGATGAATGGTATCATACAGATGTGTATTATTGCTAATTCTTTGTTCTCAATCACTTGTTTTCAAGGACACTAAAATCCATGTAGCCCCTAAAAAAGATAAATAAGGGCAAGTCACTTTTCTTCCTCCAGTCACAGACTGAAGAAATTATTTCAGATAATATATAGCCCGTCAGCCATGGAAGCAGGAAGTGTTTACTGCTGAAGTCGGGGTCCCAGTTGGTAAAATAAACGGAAACTTCTGGTTTAGTTTTAGGACCCTCTTTCAAATAAAAACTTCATTTTCACTAGGCAAATAAATTAATATAATCTTGTATGACTGGCAAAAAAATTTATTAAGTTGGGACTGTCTTTAAGGAATTCAAAAACACAACTTTGGCTTTTTTTTTTTTTTTTTTTTTTTTTTTTTNCTTTAAGAATCAGAGAAGTTTATTTTATTTTATTTTTTTTAAAAGGTTTATTTATTTATTTATTTGACAGAGAGAGAGACAGCCAGCGAGAGAGGGAACACAAGCAGGGGGAATGGGAGAGGAAGAAGCAGGCTTCCAGCGGAGGAGCCTGATATGGGGCTCGATCCTGGAACGCCGGGATCACGCCCTGAGCCAAAGGCAGATGCTTGACGGCTGAGCCACCCAGGTGCCCTGAGAGAAGTTTATTTTAAAAAAACAAAAACAAAACTCAAGGACCAAAAAATCCTATGACATTTTCTTCTCCAATGATCTTTAAAACTGGTTCAGGCTGATGGCTTTGGAGTTATTCAGGTGTGTCTGTATTTGAAAATGGACCCCCATGTCACTGTCTCAAAGGGGGAAAGTTGAGATAGTAGAGTCAAAATGGAGCAAAAAATGATTAGTTCATATGGAATAAATACTTTTTAAGAGAATGTAAAGTAAATGTTGAGAAAGCCAAAACATCATCAAGTTAACCAAGTTCTCATATAGTCCTTTCTAATTTTTTTGTTGCTTCTTGTTTTTGTTTTTTGTTTTACCTTCCAAAATACTATGTGTTTGAACCTAAATCTGGCTCTACTTTTCATAGGCATATTTCTCACTTTTCCATTACCATAGAGACCCATTAATTAAATAGGTATATTTTGAGCACTTACAACATGAGTAAAGCCTACAGGTCACGTATCAGGCTGATAGACAAAATCTTTGTCCTCGTGGAGCTTCCATTCCTGTGGTGAAAATTGAAATTCTGTTAGTAAATAAATAAGTAAATTGCAGCTAGTAAGAAGTGTGAAGAAAGAGACAGAACAAGGTGATGTGAAGGTGCCTGCCGGGGAGCATTGTGCTGAGGGTCCACTTCAAAGGGGAGGCAGGGAAGGCTCCCTGAAGATGCCCTAGGAGTTGGTGATGTGCAGCCAGGCAGGAGAGCATTCCAGGGCCAAAAGCCCTGAGGCAAGAACAAGCTTGCCATGTTTGGGGAACATCAGTAAGGCCAGGAGCATAGCAAGGGAGTGGGGAGTGGAACAATTGAGGTCCATGGGCCAAGTGGCAGCTAGTGTAGAGGTCACAAAGTGGAGGTTGCCAATGTATTTTGGTTACCTGTGTTGTTATGTCTTCACACTGTTTTAAAAGATAGCGTAAGTGGTCACTTGTTAAGTTTGGTTTCCTTGCAAGCAGTTAAACACATGATTTTCACCCTGTCCCTTTTATGCACTGACATAACAGTTAACTACAAGCCCTGTTCTGTAGGCACGCAAGTATGGTGGGGCTGTATGTGGCATAAGGGTTTTGAATTGTATTCTAGATGCAGTAGAAAGCCATCAGTTTCTAGATCTTTTTTTCAAAAAGAAAGCACACCTCAAAAGCTTTTCTGATATAGTGGATGCAGCTCAAGAGAAAAGGATTTGAATATAACTCCTATGTGTGTGGCCTAAGAAAATGGAGAAATGGTAGAGCCATTTGGGGGCAGGGATGGATGACTGAGAAAAGAGACTGTTAGCGAGGAGTGGCTGGGGAGGCAGGTACTTCAAGGGTTCTATATGAGGGAAACTCAATTCGAGATATCTATTACACATCCAGGTGGAGGTGTCAAGGGACAACTGGATAGAAAGATCTGAAAATCAAAAGTGAGGTTAAGACCGAAGGTATACATTTGAGAGTCATCAGCATGGACGGTCTTTAAAGTCCTGGAACTGGGCAGAACCTCTCAAGAAGAGAGTATGGGGAATGAAGAGGGCTTAACCCTAAACTCAGATATACTACGACAGTCCAAGCAGGAAAGGAGATGGAGTATAAGCTCTTTAGGAACTAGAAATCGGGAGTGTTGTGTCATGTGAATCAGTGGAAGAGCGTATTTTAAGATAGAGGTAGTGATTAGTGATGTTGCTGGGGAAGTTGGAATCAGAGAAGTAAGTGAGCAATGATTGATTAATTTGACAAGAACACAGAAGCATGGAGGAGACCCTCATCTTTCCTGCCAGGGGAGACAGAAGACAAACAGATACACTAACCAAATACTTGAGAGAGTTGACAGGTAGAACGGGTTTCTCTTTGAGTGTTTATATTTTGTCTTTGTTTTTTGCTAATTTCAGTGTGATCATTGAGTTCATGTCACAAGTCTCAAGGGGTAACATTTAGGTCCATGAATATAGAAAAAGACATCTCAAAAGAGAGAGCTCACACAGTCATGGTGGGCATGTGAAAGAGTGCTTCCACTTTGGAATGCTACTTAGCAGCATAGAAACAAACTACTGATATATCCCACGGACTGGCTGAATCTCTCAGACTCTGTGCTGACTAAAGAAACTAGACATAAAAGAGTATAGACACTCTGATTACATTAATATGAAATTCTAGAACAAGGAAATGAATCTATACCGATTCATATAGAAAAGCTAATCTATACAGATCAATAATTGCCTGCTGTGGGTTGTGGAGAAGGAAAAATTGGTGGAAAAGGGACACAGGGAAGCTCTCTGGGGAGATAGAACTGTTCTCTCTTGTTTGAAGTGGTGGTCACATGGCTCTATACATTTGTCAAAGGTTATTGACCTACTCTCTTAAAATGAATGAATTATATCTCAATAAAATTGATTGAGTGATTGAGAGAAAGTGAGATCAGTGTTTTTCCTGATTAGGTTCTTTCGCCCTAAGTCATTTTTCTATCACATTTGTAAGATATTCTCCTTCTTGATTACTTTGAGAACTCTTTTTTACTGTTTCATGTCTGTCAATATGTCACTCGATTACTGATATCTATTGTATATTGTATAGTTTACTTTCCATAGGATCCTTCACAGTAATGTCTCCTTACCCTTAGAGACGTATGCATGGCTGTTTTGATCCTTACTTTAACATATAAGGTATTTTAAATAAAATGTATCTAGATATGTTCCCTCAGTGCTGACATCTTTAGCTCAGAACATCTGTAACGGTGCAATTGACTTGACATCATTTATGATGGAAATTCCATTATATCTTTTCTTTTCTGATAACCCATTTCTTGAATCAAAAATAGAGGCTATTATGAATTTTTATGTTACAGACAGATAACTGGAGGGAGGCTTTGTGTATAGGCTGCACTACGAATTTCAGTAAATGATACCCAACTCTTTTGCTTAAAAAAATTATATCACAGATATAAATAGTAACTGGAAGAATGTGTTATAATAGAAAGATCGAGGGCTTTGCAATAGAACTGGGCTTGAATCTCAGACTTGCTCTCAGCCAGCCATGTGACCTCGGGCAAGTTCCTTACTGGGTTTTAATTCCCTTATCTGTAAAAAGGTAAAGTAATAATTACTTTTCTATCTTGTTATAAAGTTTAAAGATAACATATATAAACTTTCTAGCACAGTGCCTGACTTGTTAGAGGGGCTCAAATATGAGAGTTGAAATTCTATATGTTGTTACTTCTGTTATCACGCGTATTGTCAGCATGAGTGGGGAGTGAGGGAACCAGGAGGGCTGCTTCTGAATGTTTGAAGGCCCGCAGATATTGGTTAAAAGAAGTATCTCTGAATTCTAAACTATAGCCTTTTCAATGACAAAGAAACAGTTGATGGGTCATAAAAGATGACAGAAACAATTACGCATTACCTAAACCTTCTGTGAAGTTTGTGATTTTTAAGCTCTTGAGATAGAATATTAAAAAACCAATAACATCTACACTAGGAGACATTCTCTTGTTCTTTGAAATTGATACAGATCTTCGCCTGAATCCATAATGCATATCCATACGCATCACGCGCGCGCACACACTCACACACACACACACACACACACAAACAGGTAGAGAGTTTTTTGTTTTTTGTGGTTTTTCCTTAAGAAAAATAGGTCTTCATATCATGTGCAATCAAGATTCTGAAAGCTAATAAAAGGCCCTGTTACCCTATTAAAAGTCTTTCTTTTTACATGATATCTATATTTCTAAAAGTTTCCTTTGTGAGTAATTGCTGCTTTTCTGATTTTACCTGTTATTAATGACAGTTTATTCTCTGCTTAAACTCAAATGTTACTGTAAATGTGACTTCCGTCCTCTGTGTATCTAAATGGGATATTCTGAGATAGTCGCTTCTTCCTGAGGATGTGGGAGTCCTTTCCAGGAAACATTGAGAACTATTCTTAACCTGGAACTCCTATACATCTTGTGTCATCCTTCAGAGATACTGCACCTTTCCCTGCTCTCTGCCCCAGTATTTGTATGCTCACTGTTTATTTCCCAGCTATTTTAGGAAGACCTTTCTTCCTCAGTGATGAAAGCACGTTCCCATGAATTGAGTAGCTGTGGATAATCTTTTAACTTCTTTGTTTAGGCAAGAGGTCACTATGTTTCAAGATCTTTTTGTGATCTTAACCCTCTACCATCTAGAAAATGCATCTAGAAAAGTGCAAAACTGCTTTTAAAGTCATTTTCTTTTACACATCATTTTCATACTCCCAAGTATGTTTAATATAATAAAATCATCAATTACCTTTTGGGCTAGTGTTCATATAACCCTACCTAGTCACTAGAATTGTCTAGGGAATTTTTTTTTTCAAGTATTATGCCCATTTAGAAATTCCGATTTAATGAATCTGTGATGGGGCCCAGGCTTAATCGTTGGAAGCCCTCTGCACGTGATTCTTAGGTGAAGCCAAAGTTTGAGAACCAGTGTTCAGGGTGCAGAAAGTTTTTGCAAGCTTGAGAACACCACAGCCTTTGAAATAATAGAGGTTCTCTTACTGCTGAAGAGTCACTAAGGCCTAGAACAAGGAACTCTTTAAGTCAGAAGGCAAGGAGGTAAATAAAGCCGTAGTTGCTGATGATCCCGATTTTTAGGGTTTTTCATTTATTTTTCACTAGAGTCACTTTTTTCTCGACAGGCAATTAACCAAGTGAGGGAACTATGTCGGAAGAAATGTGCCAATAGTGCCCAGAGGGAAATGTGTAAGATTTGACCTTCCCTTCATCTCAGCCCTACCACGAACAAGCTTAGAGTCCTGGTCAAGATAATTTTCAGACAGGATTCACAAACATAAATGCAGCAGGGGCTAGGGAAGGTAACGTGAATCCGTAAAACCACAGGAGTGGACGTTGGCACAGAGAAGGACTCACTCCCATTCTAATGGGGACTGCCTCTGCTTAGCCCTGGCCACTCGTTTCTATGGGAGAATGCAAGTCAAGTGTTGCCAAATATTCCATTTTTTAAGAGAAATAGAATTTCTCCCCTTTGGGATGAAATTTTCCAGTTACTTATTATTGACATCATTAGATGCCAACTTTTTTATGTGCCTTATTCATATTGTGGGGCTTAATTTGGCCCTCAGGCTTCCAGTTTGCAACATCTGGGTTAAATGATTTCTAAAATTCTTTCAATTCTGACATTCTAGGATTCTGAGACTCATTTGGACAAAACACAAAAATACTCCCTTAAGGTGGGAAGCTGCTATTTGAGTGCGTGCTTAATTGATTTTTCTTTTTCTGAACCTTCCAATTTTTCTCCCTTATCCTGCTGGTCCTGGCAGCTTACCTTTCTATTCTGACCCATCCTAGAGTTGACGTCTCAAGAATTTATGCATCTATCACTAATATGCTATATTTACAATATATAGAGGATCCTGGTGTTATGTCAGAGGAAAACCTTGTCTTAACTTTTCAGGAGGGAATGGAATGTACAGTACGGTGTGGCTTACAAATCATTTTCAAATTAGTGTTCAGTACATCTGGAGAAGAGTACATTTCTACTCATGCATAAATTGCCTATGAACACATTTCAAAAACCTATGCTTAATCTTAGCAATGAACATTTCAAAAAGTAAATTAATATCTTCAAGGAGAAGAAATACAGTGTATTAAACAGGAACCCACTAGAAACTCGATAGTTAAGAGTCTGTCAGCATTTCCATTATAAGCCCTGTTTTTGAGGGGTTTATAACTCACTTATAAAAATTCATCGTAGGCTGGGACTTGGCATGTAAGGTCTCAGCCCGACAGCGTGACGTGATGCTAGGTCTGAAGGACCTCAGATTCTGGTCAAAGGGATACTATTTCAAAGTTCCAAGATGAGGTCTAAATAAAGAGAGGGAGTGATTTAAACCCACAGAATCCAGGAACTGCAGAGTAAAACTAAAATAACTGCTCTAAGATCAGCAGGCTGTGGCTCGGTTTTGCAGAATTCCTCACCATTGTCTACTCTGAACCGTACATCTCGTACCACATAGGGTGGAGTCAGCTTCACTTTCTTGTCTGGGTCACACTCAATGCAACTTTAATTCTCCTTTTACTAGCTTAATATATTGTCTGTTGAGGCTACAGGTATGGATGAAAGTTTATAAACGAGGCTAATTAACATTGAACTTGTAACTTTTTTTTTCCTTTTCCGTTTGAAAAAAGGTATTCTTAGGAAGTAAGAGTAGAGTATAAAAATGTCTCAGGTCATTGTAAATTTCTCGTGCAGATAGTTCTGTGATATGTTGCATGTTTAAATTAGCACAATATGTATTCATTTTAAATATTGATCTTTAAGGAAGCAATATAAAAAATCTAAATACTCTTTTGCATTACTGTTTACATTAGGTCTACTCCAGATTAAGAGAGACAGCTGCCTTGTAAATTTGCTCATAGAGTAAGCAGTGGCATATAAATAATTCTGTTTCCAATTATACAAAACAATGATGATAAACTATTGGGAGCTGGGACGATTGTGCAGAGCTTGGCTGAATCACAGACCCTGGTCAGGCGGTGAGTAACTGATGTGCAGCTGGCAATTGGGACTATTGTTTAGATCAGGAAGCAAATGAAGAAGTGGCACAGAACAAAATTCTATAAATGTAGCTCCATTAAGATGGAGTTCCTCTCCAGCTGTAAAGTTTCTAAGGAGCTACCAAAACTATTTAAAAACATAAAAACACAATTGTTTGGCTTGGTAATGGTAACAATTTGTCTGTAACAATGTTAAGTATGTTGTGGTAACCTTCATGGGGAAAAACCCTATGGATGGACTTGGTTGTGGTTTGGGGTTTCCACCTTCTCCCAGCAGTAGTTCTTGAGTTGTGGCATGAACTGGCCTTTGAACCATTTGATAGCTCAACCAAATTTCAGCTAGGAATGTTAAAACATAATGGCTGAAGATTAAGAATAAATTTACACCTAGGCCATAAAATTCCAAGGCCAAGATCAACCCATTCCCCTTAACGTTCCCATCATCTATTCTGGAGTGCAAATATTCACATGGAAATGAGGTTGGTTGAAATGTTTAGCTTATATTGGAAAACATATCTGCTAAGCAGCTGAGAAATGTATTCATTTCAGTCTTTCCGTTTGACAAGGCTCATTCTCCCAAGTAAAATACTAAGAATGCAATGACAGCAGCTGAAGCCGGTCCATTTCCTCTCCTGCCTTTAATCTCTCCCTGGGAAAAATAGTTCTTGAAATGCTATAATGTGTGTATATTGACACTCTTACTTAGATTTTTAAATAGGGTTGACCTTCTATTTATTCTCTATGCCCAGCGATGTTTTGTTTTGTTTTTACCGGTTATTTAAAAGTGTGTTTATTATTTTTGTGACTGATAATGATTATCATAATCATACCATGCTTTTCGGTTGATAAAGTGTGTTCATATGCATTATTATATCATTACATCATTGCAGTCATTATAAGAACTTCAAGAAATGAGTTGGATCAATATTATTTTTTATCTCAATTTTTTAAATGATGAAAAGAAGTTCAGTGAGGTTAAGTGATTTGTTCATGTTTTTATAGCTAGTAAGTGTCAAATCTGTACTCCAATCCAGCTATTTGAACTCTAAATGCCATGTTCTTTCCACTGTGGTTTTAAAATGGCCTGTTTTTTTTTTTTTCTTTTTTTTCAAACGACTGCATTTAGCCCAGGGAGTCCTGTGGAAGTTGTGTGTAGATCGATCGGCATAATGCACATCATGGCTTCTTGTAAAGCACAGACAGTTCTGAAATTTAGTTTTAATTAATGGCTATCGTGGGTTCCTTTTGATCATGCATATCCTCAGTATAACACGGCCATGCCTAGTAGAATAGTGAAAAGGTGAGAAATGAGAAGGAAGTTGGTGAGAAATGGCAGGATGATGGCTCTGTTTATCCCAACACGTTTTTGGTTTGCTATTTTAGAATTTCATTTGATCATTCCTTGCAGCTCCCTGTCCTTCACACTTTAGAATATGTGCCTAATAAATCCATTGTCTTGCTTGGCAGAGCTAACTTGGAGTCTCAGAAAGTTGGACTTAATTGTTCACTCTAAATTTTAGTAAAAAAATATTTTACCAGATGATTTTAGTACCGAAGGAGCTTTGGAGAGAAAGGATTAGGGGGAATTTCGTGAGACATGTGGAAACGGAAGCAGCTCGTTATACGGTATCTCCCTGGATATTAATCTGTTCCTCTGCTGTGGCTGGTTAGAGGGGACTATACCACAGCAGTGATAACTCTATAAGAAGTGTAAGGGCTGCTCAGTGAATATCTCTGGGAGTTCAAGGTATTATGTAACTGCATTGGAATAAAATTTTGATGTAAAAAACCTTGATGTAAAAAAGCTTCAAACTTTAACAAATAATGTGGAGTTTGGTCTATTTTGCTTCAAGCCTTTAACTTAGTAAAGATTTTCTGGCCAATTCTAGGAAGAAAACATTCTACAGTAAAATAAAACACTAATGACTCAAGAATGCTATGTGACACCTAATTTAATGATTGCCACCCAAAATTGTATTCACCAGTTATAAATCAATTACTAGGCATAGTTATAATTACATTAATAACACTGGTTTGCCTTTCCAGATCCAAATATCATAAAATGAGGAAACGTTCTGACTCTAAATGGTTTTAATTAAAGAACCAGCTTTTTTTTTTTTTTTTTTAAGGGGGTAAGGAAGGGTATTTATTGTCCTTACTTTTTGGTTTTTGTGCTCATGGTTTCAAGAAAAAGGAAAGTAATGATTATAGTAAATTACAGAAGTTAGGCAGTGGGGTAATTAACAGGTAATTATCAATAAACAATTTAACCACAAAAGCTTGGATCCCACCTACCACTTGTCAATAATAAAAGCTTAGTAACTCCACATGCCATTGGAAACAGAGTCTACAGGGAGCCCAAGAAAGGACTGCTAATATAAATAAACAGTTCTTTCTTGGGAGAATACACAAGGGCCAGGCTGTAAGTGACCACATAGAAGAAGGAAAGAAAAATCCAGTAGACAGGAAAAATATTAGGAAACCAAACATTTGGTTTCAGATTTAGGAGAAAAATATGAATGTGCTTGGTATGGAAGCCAGAAAAATTATCTATGAATGTCTTTCTCATCCCATACATAAATTTTGTGTTTCTTTAAGCATGGTTAGAAGTGTAAGATTATTTAGCCAAGCTGGCATTTTGACACAAGGAAAAAGTTGACCTTACCCAGGTTTAAATATAGTCAGGGTGTTTCATAGATTGAATGGTGAATAACTCACCATAAAATATATTTATTATGAAAATCTGCAACTAGGTTTTGGAAGAATCTCTAAACTTTATACAAACCTTGATTTGAAAACCCTTCCTCTTTAAAATGGGCCAGGTCTCTATTACCATAGCTTGAGGGGGTGAAGGGTTTCTAATTAGCTAAGAAAAGGGGAACCATTTAGTTCAGACAAAAAGCCATGACCCCATAGACAATGAATAATAATGTAATTCTCTATTTCTATTTCATTTTGGCTCTGTTAATGTGGTATTGGGATACAGTTTGAAAATAGCTCAATCATGAATTGAATTTCATTTTGGAGGAGAGTCTCTCTTTTTGAATTCTATTTTGTCTACACACACACACACACACACACAAGCCCTGTGTGTCTGAAATGACATTTGAATATATCAGAATCAAATGCACTTATTGAATGGTATCAACACCTGGTGACGTGCTTGGCATCATGCAAAGTGCATTAAGTAAATATGTTCTCTGTCATCTAAGGTGTGAGAGATAAAACTGTCCTAGAGCACATCTGAAAGATGTACATGCAACTGAATAAACATTGAGCAGATGTACATATTCAATAAAGATTTCATTATCTCCAGGCCAAGGGGTAAATGTATATTGTGGAGTGCTGACAGTAAGGAGACTGGCGGGGCTTGCAACGTTAGATAAGGGAGTCTTGAGGAGAGATTGCCATCTGACTGCCCACCCGTCAGGACGATCTTTGGGTAGAGGGGAGATTCCATGTCCCATTTGAATGGCGGTCTGCAACCAGCCTGGCACATCAGGGTGGGCAGGCCATCCCTGAAGAGGGAAGGCAAAGCTCGCCCAAAGCTCTGGTCTCAACAAGAGGTGCAGGCCTGGGCGGATGCTGCCCAGTCATCTAAGAAAGACCTTACACTACCGCCGCAATTTGAATGTTTAGTGTGATATTTAAAGTCCTGTGAAACCTAACTGCCAAAATACCCGACTCTACTGTGCTCTGTATTTTGCCTGAACTTCACCTAAGACCGTTTTCATTTTCTCTCTGGCCTGGCATTATGTCTGCCTAAATTTTTTCCTTCAGATTGCCCACATCCAATTGCATTCATTAGAACTTCGCTAAATGCCGAGTTTCCCATGGTTTTCTTAATTCCCTTTTGAATTTTTTTTTTTTAAGACAAACCTAGATCTTGTTAAAAAACCCTCCCACTGTGTCTTCTGTTACTAAAAAGTAATTAAATAAAAAGTGAGGTTTGGTTACATCTACCATTTAATTTGAAATTACACATGAGTATAGAGAGGAAAAGTGACTTTGAAAGATCAATTCTCAAATTTTGACTTAAGAACTGTGTTATTAGCCAAAATATTATGAACTGAGTCCATTCTTTTGACCTTTGCAAGGTCTAACCTAGTCAATTATTGCAGCAGAGCAGGGAACCGAAGAACGGCTTTGAATCGGTCAGACCCAAACTGATTTAAGTTTGCATGTGGTTAAATAGACATTAGTTAAAAAATAATTAATGCTGTCTTTGACCTTTGCAATGAGGAAGGACATTCATGGTCCTCTCTGCCACTCCATACGTGGGAATCTACTTAACTAATTTCATTACTTAAAATAGAGATCTTTTTAAAAATAGAGCTTGATATTAAATATCTTGAGTAACATAAACAAAGTTGTATTCTTCCTAAATGGATGCTACCAACAAGTTTTCCTGGGATATTTAGAGCATACTTTTTTTTTTTTTTTTGTTACAGTTCACCAGCTGATTTTTGAAAACATATATATACATGTATATATAGTTGTTGTATGAAATAACCACTAATCAAATCCTTTTGGCACAGTTGGGCAAAATCCCCTTGGGGTTGTTATGAGAAGATCATTGATTGTTACCCTTCCAGGTTTTAATAAGACCCAGAAATGGGTGCAGTTCCGTTGATGTGAATGCTAGACACATAATGTTTTAGGGAGGAATTTCTACGTTGTATCACAGTGCTTTGCTACCAGAAAGAAGAATGACTTTTCTCTCTTCCCTTTTTCTCCCATTATTTTTCCTTTTCTACCAATTACCACTGCAATGTGAAGAAGGAAAACCCCCATTCACCATGAATTCCCTAGGCTGTTGCTGGGGTGGAGACAGAAGGGAAAGAACAGAAGTATCCCCAAAGCGGGCTCTAAAAAAACAGTAACTTACAATGTAGTTTTCATTTTGTTCTTCATTGTTTTCCAAAATTATTTCTAGTTCAGGTGTATTTTGGGGAGTTTAAAAGGTAGACTCCCTGTTTTCACAAATAACAGTTTTAAATCAATAAATGAATGAGCCCTAAGGTGACATAGAAGATACATTATAGACAGGCACATAGGAGACAATGAATTTGTATTTAGTGAACAAATGAATAAATGAAGCCCATCTAGGCCTTAATCCATACCACTCCCAGTTTCCTCTTCCTTATCTAGAAAACTCTTATTTGTCTGTTGAGTTCCCAGTTAATTGTTACTTCACAGGAAGGACTTTCCTGACTGCTCTTTGTATCCTAAATTATTTGTTACCGCAGCACACTAAACTTCTTCCCTATCTTTGATTGGATTTGATTGGGATTCAGTGTTCCATGTCTATCGCCTCCGCTGTCTGGGCCTGGTATGGGTGGTGTTCTGTTCCCACTGCTCGGTACAGAGATTGGCAAATAGGCACTTGAACCTGAACAGTTCAGAAAGAAGAATGGGTAGAAATAGAGTTCAACTGGAAAGAGAAAAAAAGAAAAGTAAGGCCTGCAGAGGAAAGAGTCCATGGCAAGGGAAGAAATTAGATAAAGGAAGAGATGTTTAGAATAGCGCAAGAGGCAGAGAAATCAAGACTGCAATGGGGGGGCGCCTGGGTGGCACAGCGGTTAAGCGTCTGCCTTCGGCTCAGGGCGTGATCCCGGCGTTATGGGTTCGAGCCCCACATCAGGCTCCTCTGCTATGAGCCTGCTTCTTCCTCTCCCACTCCCCCTGCTTGTGTTCCCTCTCTCGCTGGCTGTCTCTATCTCTGTTGAATAAAGAAATTAAAAAATCTTTAAAAAAAAAAAAAAAAAGACTGCAATGGGATGTTGATGCCTAAGCCATGGAAGAAGTTATGGCATCAAAATAGAAGGAGGAAGTAGGTAAACAGAGAAGCAAAGAATAATTCACAAGAATAGTAACCAGAATCTAAAATAGAAAACGTAACAAGGAGGATTTTGCCCAGTTATTTTTGTTTCTGACTTTGTTTTCCCCATAGGCAAAGGGATAGCAAAGTAAAGTGAGAGTTTGATATAAAAGTTTGACTTAGGGGCGCCTGGGTGGCACAGCGGTTAAGTGTCTGCCTTCGGCTCAGGGCGTGATCCCGGCGTTGTGGGATCGAGCCCCACATCAGGCTCTTCTGCTATGAGCCTGCTTCTTCCTCTGCCACTCCCCCTGCTTGTGTTCCCTCTCTTGCTGGCTGTCTCTATCTCTGTAAATAAATAAATAAAATCTTTAAAAAAAAAAAAAGTTTGACTTAAGATATATATTTTCCCCAACATAAAACCCTATTTCATAATAAGTAAATATAAAACACTGAGCCGTTGTAATAAAGAAGGCATCTATTGTTATGAATTGGGCTCAGCAACTTGACATCTTTTATTGTCATAAGTCATAAATAGTTTACATATTTTAAAATCTTGTTTTTCTAGCATTCTAGCATATATTTTTTTAAATCTACTTTAATGTTGGTGAATAAAATCTGTGTTTTAGGATTTCCATGATAACATGGTCTTTATGTCATTTTGCACAAAAGGGACATGATTTGGTATTTGTTTTAACAAATCTGTCATTCACAGAGATGTGCTTTTACCATGGAGTTTTCATTCTGTCTCTTATTAGAAAACTGTAGTTCATAAGAAATGTCATAGAAAGATCAATGATAAATCAAATGCATGTCATAGTATTACATTGTTACCTCTCCTTGGGGTGGAGGGCAAAATACAATATCTGCTATGGCACAGTGTCAAACCAAGGTTTTTATAAAGGGACAGTCACTTTCAGGACCCTTAAACCCTTAGTGCTTATTGAGCTCATCACTTGACAAGCCAACATGATATTCTTAGTTTGCACAGTTAAAGTGAGCATGCACACCCTGATCGCTCTGAAAGTTCATTCTCTTTCTGTGGATAATTCTCAGAAGCACCTGTATGACTAGAGAATTTTGAAATTAAATTTGTTTCTAGGACTCTAGTATGAATCAGGTGGCTTTAAAAGCACACAGTCCTAAAAGGTTCCTCACATTATCATTGTATGCCTTGTATTCACATGAATAAGACTGAGATCCAAAGCTGCTAGAAAATCTGTCTGAGAGCCTAGGAAGCCTATGGATGAGCAGACACCGTCTGAAGTAAACTGGGATATACGAGAGACTCTACTCATTTATTATAGTTCACACATCGCACTTATTCAAAGTGTGATAACTTCTCATTTTCTTTTGTTCTTTTGCCCTTCTTACCACTGACTTGCGATCCTTGTTATGAAAACTTCCCAGTAAGTAATTACAAAATAAGAAAAATAGTTAATGTGTGTACTAAGCAAAAATCAAAACAAGACCATATCCCATTTTAAAGCTTTATAAAAATTGTGAGGCATTTTAAAATGTGAGGGGTGTGTGTTTATGGGTGTATCACAAACTATTTTGTGTCTTCAACAATTCTGTTTTTCGAACTAAGGCTTAGTTATTGTTGTTTTTAAATTTTTTTTCCCTTTACTTAGAAAATGATAGCTCAGGACATATGCTACCTGAGAATTGGGAAGGAAACCTTAGAACTTAGAGCATCAAGTGAGATATAGATATGAAATGCTATCTCATGCAGGTCAGTCATATTTAAAATTATGTTTCCTTTACCAAAGAATGTACCCACCGATAAGCTATCTCACATAATCAATGGGCGTGACTTCCTGTGAACGCCACTCGTGCTGAATCCTTATAGTTAGTTAATCGCAATAGAGAGAAGGAACTTGAACGACTCTTCTGTTTGAGAACTACAGAATCCTGGCTAAGTAGGAGGCTTAGCCAGAGAGCATATTGGTTTCAGCAGACTATGGTAAAGTTAATTAAGGATGATTAATGGAGCATTTTCCTTCCAATGATATCTGTGACAGAACAAAGCTGTCTGAGGCTTGTCAAGCAGAATTTGAGTTGAATGAGTATTTATGTGATCAAATCTGAAGGCTGCCTCTTGACAGAGCGAGGATTCATCAATCAATTGCTCTGGCTCGCAGTGGTGGGAAATTGGTCTATCCCAGTAGGTTCTGCTCCCATCCCCCATTTTTTTTTCTTTCAATCATCCCTCAGGCTACAATGCATCTTTTGCTTTTACCTCTGACCACCTTAAGGGCTATCAGAGAAAAAAGTAAAGGCAAGAGCAAAAACATCTATTATGATGGTTATTTCTCAGCTGAACTCATACAATTGATTTCTTTTAAGCAGAGGGTTATAAAGTGACACAGGCCTTTGCAAGGAATTAACTGGCATTAACAAAAGTTATTTTATAGCCTGATGAGAAATGATTGTGGGCTTAGTCAAAATTACCTGTCATATAGCTGTACTCTTTTTGTGCTTCTACCTTTTTTCTTATAAAATCACAGGCTATTTCTTCAGCTTCTGTAAAGTCCATTAATTCTACAAATAGAATAAAGAAGAAGAAACACATACTTTTAGCTCTGTTCTACAATGTGCTGCGGTCAGGTCTGTATTCTCCAGGCGGTGGTCACCAGTCTTGCGAGGACGGGCACTGCTGGCCAGACCTACCTGGACAGCAGACTCTTTTTCACTCAGGGTATGCAGAGTCTCATTTAATTGCAGTGGAACAGTGTCAGTGCAGAGGTATGATCAGGGATTAGCTAAAATAGAGTATTCATTTTGCAAGATTTATGTGTGTGATTTCACATGCATTATCCAATTTGATGCTCACAAAAAGTTCATGCAGACAGGGGAGCTATTAGGATTCCTATTAAATAGATGTGGACATTGGGGTTGGAAGTGGTTTCATAACTTGCTAGAATGATATCGCTGTACATGGCTGAGATGGGACATGGGTCCAATTCTGGGCACTCCCACTACACCCTTCTACCTCCTTTGTCGACTGTGTTCTTTCTGGGTCATGGCTAACTGCTAATTTGCCTTTTCAAATGATGGCACAATACTTGCACCCTGAATGTAAGTAATGAATGAGATTTTAATGCTCGATGCAACTTGAGCAGTTCAGTCTGATAGTACACTGGCTGATGGTATATTTAATTCTGAGGTTGAAGGACTGCAACTGGGAGTAGACTATTTCTGGCTCAGCGAGGCACTAGGAGTCTTGGTGATTTCAGACTCTTCTTAGTGTCAGCATGAGAAAGGCACCACTACAGCTTCCCTGAAGAGTAGCCCCACTGATTCCTGAGATGTATTTGGGAGGAAAAAATACTATATGCACACATATTCATATTATTGTTGTTATTTATTGAGATGTTTATAAAGAAGCATTTTTGAAGAATTGGCTTCATGTAGCAGAGGAGAGATATTCTTGGTTATTTATCAGAAAATTTCACTTTCCCAAATCATGCTTACTCACTTTGAAGTGTTGTCATTGATTTTATAATCTACATTCTCACTGTCTTTGGGAAGCATGTGTGAGTAATGATACAATGAAATACACAGTTCTACATAAAAGTGTGGCAATCATTTGCCAATATAGTATTGGTATTTTTAGGAAAAAGCTTCATTTCTTTTGTTATGTGTTTTCAGAGTGCAAAGTCAGATAAAAAAAAGGAAAATGATTTAATAAAAGGATTGCCAATGGGGTAGATCAATTTCAACTGATATCGATTTCTCTGTATTTATATATAAACACAAATGCTGATTAGGTTTTTTGTGTCTAAACTGTAACAATGGGCTTAGATTTCTAAAATCTTTCTTTGTTTCTAAAATCTTTTTGAAATGGGCGATTAACATTCCAAAAATCCAAGACAAGCCTTAGCTTTTCTGCCCTGTTATCTTTGGAAATTACATTAAATATTTTATTATTTAACATTTCTTTCTTCAGATGTTTTTCTGTGAAAACATTGAAGGGTCTTACTTTTATTTGTTTTCCTTTTTCACATATTTTTGTGTAATAACTGAAGGCCTCTTTTGTGTTTGTAAATATTTTTAGATGAATAATTCCTTATTCTTTAAAATGCTTTAGGATACAATATTTATTTATTTTTAACTTAGAGGGAAAAAATGCAAGGAGCAGAAAGGGATGATCCAAAGACAGTGACACAAAGAACTGAACTCCTCTGTCCTTGATTTATTCACTTCACCCATTTGAGAATTGTCATCAATGCCAGAGATTGTCCAGCAAACGGAGAGTGAAAAAAACCTGTTTTTTCCCTTGTTTTGCTTATGATATGTCTAAGGATACTCTGGGATTGTAGCAGCTTTGTGGGTGATCCTATCACAACCTGAGCTTTAGAACTTGCTGTCAGCCCAAATCCCCATGTCTGTGGCATGTGAACTATTATTAGGTCAGCTTTTTCTCCATTCAGTATTTAGGCAGATAATTTCTTAGACCTAAGTGCAGGATAGTCATGTCTATAAAATTAAAAAAGTATTAATTTGGACATACAGGTCTGACCTAGTGAGGTAATCTAACATCTGGGTTCTCCTATTTCATGGTCTTTCTGCTTTAACCCCAGGCCTCCTCTTGCCCTCCCGCCTACGTCACTTTGCTATCATCCCTCCCTCCACCCTCCAACCAAATCACTGATAAAAAATGTCCAAGAGGAATAGGGCAATTTCCAGGTTGCTATTGAGCCATTAATTGTCCCTGTTTGCATGTCCTTGAGCTCAAATAACCAACTGACGCTAATCAGTAAAACAATAATAAACAAAAGATTACTTTTATATCTGCGATGAAGGCACAATGCCACCTTCTAAATTTGTGTAACAGTGTAGGTAATAATTCAGGATGGGTTTTTAGGCAGGTTTGGCAAATTGGACAGTAATTGTACAATTGATATTCACACTATCTGTGAAAGGATTAGAGCACACTCAAATGGAGTAGACAACTTGGTTATTCAGTGGACATCATTAATTTTGGTGAGCTGGACTAGTTTAACTAAACTCTTGATTAATCCAACATGATCCAAAGCGATAATGGCAGGATACTGGTTTGGCAGTTGAAAATTTCAAAATGAAAAGTGCGTATTTTTTTTGCATATTTTGGTCCACAATCTTTTGTAACATCTCAACTGGGCTAATTAGAGGATATTAGAACTGTGTTGGTCATAATTTTTATCGCATGGAAGGCACAGTAATATAGATTTTAAAAGCTTGATTAAAAATTATTTGAAGTTAGAAAATGCTAAAAAATTTTTCTGAGAGAAAAATTATATATATTTTTATATATGTACGTATGTGTCTGTGTGTGTGTGTACATGTCTTACTGCCTTGATTTATTAAATATATTTTACGAGATTATAACCAAAGGTCTGGGCTTTGTTATTCTAATTCAATATTTGTAGGAAGAAATCTTCAAGCAGAAATACATAAACAAGCAAACAAACACTAGAGCATAGGTTCTCAGTGAAAAAACTGAGACTTCATTTCAGGCTTACAGTAAACCTGTGGCTGTGATCTCAAAATTTATGCCCAGAGTTGTTCATTTTTAGGTTCCTGAGCAGTCCGCAGGGATGAACACTAGTTGCTGTCATTGAAATGGCACTCACAGACTTATTTTATCCACCCTAGTCTTTAACCCTGACACACATGCATTTTTCCCCTAATTTTATTGAGCAATCCAATGTGTTTGCAGTGTACAAAATCCCACCAAATCAGATTCTGATGTTTTTACTCGTGTCTTTCCTTCGCTCACCATGTGGCAAGAATATTTCTCTCTTTCCTGTCCATTTCTCTCCCTTTCACTCACCCCATCAAAACCAAACCAAACAAAACTACCCCAGCATGCGATTCTCTATCTCACCTCCAGCCTTTAACAGTGGACACTGCCCTTGTCCACTTTATGGAACCCATTTCTCCTGTTCTTTACATTTCAGGTCAGACCTGCCTTTATCTGGGAAGTCTTAGAGATGCGCTCCTGGCCCTTTGCCTTCTTGCCCAACCCCTGGGGCAGGCAGGTTCTTTTCTGATGTATTCCCATACACCTGACAGTGCTTGCTGATATGTCTGTGTCTACCAGCAGCTTGGAAACTCCAGGAAGTTGAGGCCTGGGGCTGCCTTGTTTATGGTCTTACAGCTTACAGACAGTAGGAGCTCAATAAGAAATAAGGAATGAAAGAAGCAAGAAAAAAGAGGATAGAGAGACAATGTTGTTTTATAGAAAATAAGTTTCAAAACTCTCTTAAGTGCATCTTCAGATGCAGCCCAGCCACCTGTCTGCAGTAGAGGTGGGCAACGAGTTAGCCCTCCCGATGGACACAGGCCCTATTATTATTAACGGCTGAAATAGTCTTCGACAGACTTCTTAGGTATAAAATCAGCCACTTCCATACATGCTGAAAGTTCGAGAGTAGATACGGGCCCTAGAAAGGTGGATTTGTATGGATATACAACATGATTGACCCACAAGGGCCCGCTTCCTGACTACCAAACTAGTTATTTGTACTGGCTTTGCTGTCTTTCTTCTTTCTTATTAGCCATCTTCAGTCTGTTGGCTGAGGACCCTACACCCTTGTAGGTACCATGAAATCTACTCCAAATTCTCCCGAGATGAATCCTAATCTGTTTTCTAAATTGCCTGGGGTCCATGATAAAGAGAATGGACATCCGTTTAGGAGCCAAAACAGTCTGTTTAAATCTTGTCTCCATCACATATTAACCTTGAACAAGGTCGTGATGCAAACTTGAACAAGTCACTTTGTTGAACTGAACTTTCTTCATCTGTGCAGTCAGGAAACTGGCTGGCCCGTGTTTAGGTTTTTGAGATGATTAGACTCATGTGAAAAAATGTTGTAAATTCTAAGCACTGTGCGGTCACAAACTGATACGAACTGACAACAGAGTCATGGACAGGAAGTTGTCCATCCAAAGTGATGTTGAGTTTTCTTACCCTGAGAAATAGATCTTTACTTAATTCTGGAATTATGAAATAGGTTTTGCAATTGGGGGGGGTGTCTGTATAAGGGAGATTTGTCATGCCCCCTCTTGTAATGAGTACCTCTAGCAGAAGGCACCTACTTTATTGTTCGCTACTCTAAAAATTTATCCAGATTTCTAAAATACCTTGAGTTCTGAATGTTTAGATTTAAATTATATTTATATTATGGTTGAGTACCATTCTTTCCTTGCCTAGATATGTGAATACTATTTTTGTGTGCGAGTAAGCTTAAAAATTGACTGTCTAAATATTTAACCAGAGTTATTTTAAAAGAATTTCATTATTTATCTTCTTTATGATTTATATTATCACATTCTGTGTCTGTAGTTACGGTTTATCATAAGCAGCCCATCTGCTACAACAGCCAAATTGGAACATTCATATGAGATGAGTTCAGATATCATAAACATGACAAGAGATGGGTTACATTCAGTCTTTCTCCATGTTTAACCAATTTAATTTGTTTCCTATGCAGAAGAGGCTCTAAATTTACTTAATATATGTTAGCACTTAGGAACATAGTTAGAAACAAGGCGAAGGTCTTAACCTATTCGTAAATAAATGAGAAGATTCCTGTCGGAGTGAAAGAGAGAGAGAGAATTTATGTCAAACAATCAGGAATTTAATACATAGTGGTCTTTTAGGATGTCCAGTTTGTGTACATACTCTTAAGGCATGATTACGAATAACTTCACTTCCTATAAACAATGTGACTGGAGAAATTACTCACAGATACAACAAAAAGGGGAAGAAAGGTAAGACGTTTTAACTAAAGCCAATAAGTGAATTACTTTCCCTGAAAAGGTTAAAAATGGCAGATTTATTTTTCGTTGCCATAATATTTGTCTTTGTTGGCCAGCTATCTGAGGTATTCTCCAGAAGATGCAGGGCTCATTGAGATGTCACCACATGACCCCAGGTTCAAAGTTACGGCAGAGTCCTGAAGGATTTTTCTCCTCTGTAGTGTGTGGGGACTCAAGACGCCTTAACTGAAGACTTAAGTCTGTTGGCTAAATGAAAGTATCGATACTGCTGTAGCGAAAACTTTCAGTGATTAGTCTGGATTTCCCTCTGCCCCTGGTAGAGGTCAAGTAGAGGACTTTTTAGTGCAAGCAAAAGAGTCATTCATTTTTCACTCTTTAGGTAAAGGACTTATGTCATATTATTAGTGAAAATGTGATTAACTGTTAAAGCAACATAGGCCTTAATGATCTATAAAGTCATTTCTCTCAAAGTTATGGATTCATTGCTCTGCAGTACTAAATATATGTTGTTCTAGGATCATGCAAGTCATGAATACTAAAAATAAAAATAAACATATTTCTTTGATGATGATTTATTACCAAACAATTTGGAGCTAATACATTCACATTATAGGATGCAAATACAAATGTGACATAACTGAGTGGGCCTTTAAGATGAAGTGTCATTACTTTTGGAAATATGGGCAGTGCTTCAGCTTCATCACAGCCTTTGTAACATAATGTTTTGAGAACCTGTGACTGATGTTTCAACTTGCAGCAGTTTGGTTCTTAAATTCCATACTTAGCAAGAGAATGGTTTCATTCAGCCTCATTGATGACCTAAAAACCCATATGTGGGGATATTATATGCCATTGTGAATTAGTATGCGAAGCTGGTAAAATGAGACTGGAGGGGTTCCTTTCTGGTAAGATGCTGGGTTCACAATGAGCACAAAGGCAGAGCCATGGCAGCGGCAGACCCAGTGAGGAAGGGTTCCACAAACCCATGTTAGTAAGGGCAGGCACCCATTGCTCCTCTCTGGGCTCTTCAGAAGTCCTTCTGGGTGTACTGATGCTAACAGCATGGCTATTTTTCTATATCTGGATAAAGCTCTCAGTACTTGGGATCACTCAGCAAGCTAAAAAGTGACTCAGAAGCTGAACATGTGCATATCAAGTTGACCTTGCTCTCCTTTGTACCATTTCCATCTCTCCTCCTTCCAGACCCACAGTTTCTTACCTGTCTCTTTGTTTCTTTCATTCTTTCTTCGGTTTACTGTCTCCACTCCCCTTCCTTTCTTTTCTTCCACTTTTCTTTCCCCTCTTCTTCTCCCACTTCATCGTGTTTCTTGCTTTCCGCATCAGGCTAGGAGAGAAGCTGACGGTAAGTATCGCAGGCGTTGTTTTCTTGGCACTGTCAAGAACTGGCTTAAAGGAAAGAAGTTTTCTGGTGTCAGGAAAGAACTGCATTCCTTGTGACAGAATATGAAATTCTCTTCCAGTTCTTGTATCGGTATTGCTAATTTTATTACTGCAATCTAAGTGAATCCACTATTTTCTTAGCAATTGCTTCTATGGGTACAATATGAATAATAAGACAGTTAAAAAGGTATTTATGCAAGGCCTTTAAGAAGTAACTTAGCGAGTAGAAAAGAGGACAAAGGAAGCAAATGACGGAGCAAAGTACACATTATGTGAGCACTGCAGGCGGCCCTACAAGTTAGACTGCCCCAGTGTGCGTCTAATTTATGTGGCTGATAACCCAAGTTAACAGAGACCCTGGCACTATTATGGAGGTAATATTTTCTCAAGGATGTACAGTCTTAAACAACTTCTTCCTGTATTAGGTTCATACATGGTTTTCTTTAACATAAAGCAGGTATGTCTGTTCTCTTGTTCCATTTCATTTTCTTGGAAAAATAAATTTATTGCAGGCCCGCTGAATGGAAATTCTGCTTACTGTTTATGACTGAGGTTGCTCTCTCCTCTCCTGTATTACCCAGGGAATTCGTTCAATATAGAGCCTTATTCCACACCCATTTCTTTATTTTTCCCCTCTCCATCCTTCGTTTCAGGGTTCTGTTTCAGAGCCTATATTGCCACAGAGCAGCTGGTAGCATTTAGCAACCACCTGCGCCAGTAGTTCTGTTTCCAGCGCAAGAAAATTTAGCTTACATAAGGCAAAAGACTGTAAGGTGTTGGCTTTTCCATTTTTATTTGTATTTGTGTACATTTTCTTACTCACTGATGAATGTTCTGCTAAGTGAAACTTAACTCCTTGGTAAAGAATGAGAAACAGTATGGTGTAGCAGTCCTTTGTTTCAGTAAGGTTCGGGTACATTGGAACCCTGTCAGGAAGGCGAGAGGTTGATCGGAGCCAGGAAGAGACTCTTAAAACCTGTAACTTCTTTGAAGGGTGAGAAGGCACCCTCTTGAATTGGAAACTTCCACTATGGTTTTCCAGGTAACAGTCCCTACTGAAGACTATGACAAGCGTCATGGTGTGCGCTGGCTTCCCATGAAAGGCATTGTACAGTCAGACTTTTAATACCCAACAGTAAATAAATTACCTTCCTAGTGCTTGGGAATAAGCTTAAATCTCTAAGTTTTTATTAAATTGTTCACATAACTACACACTGAATATTGATCGGAACTGCACTAGCAGTGACTAATGTGTCAAGTGGTGACTTTTCTTAAATCAAGGTAGCTCTTCTATAAATGAAACTCCAACCTGAAAAGCTGGCCATCTACAAATAATACCTGACGACTAACCTACGTAAGCGAACTGCGGCTCATAAGTCATTCTCGCTTACCTCTCTCGTGTACTCCTCAGTTGGCTTTTTTCCCCCCCTAGGCAGAGCAACTGAATCAGAGGAAGGTGATGTGACTTGGTCAAGGTCATTTAGCTGGTTAAGAGTAAATTCATCCAGACTTCTAGTATAGTCACCTTTTAAGGAGAAGAGTTCAGCAATTAATATTGTTTTATGTAGGCCTAAAAGCTACCAAAAGCCACTGCATATAGAGATGTGGTCATTTTTTCTAGGAATCTAGACCATGTGAATACTATGTAGGACTCTAAACCAATGCTAGATTTCTTTTTGAATCCCACTGTGAGATGGAAAGGATCCTAGAAGGAATTTAGAAGAATATCGTGGCTTTATAACACACTAAAATATATGACCACTGGCAGTGGCTGAGACTAGAACCCAAATCAATCCCTTTCCTTCCCTCTCCTTTTCCTCCCTTCCCTTCGCTTGCATTTTCTCTTTCTTTTCCTTTTCATTTCTCTTTCCTTTCCTTTATTCATTTGTCTCTCCCTTCTTTCCTCTCTTCTTCCTCAAATACTCGAACCCATATCCTGAGTCAGTTTCTACTCATCTAAGCTAGGTGTTGGAAATAAACCATTAATAAATGAGACTCCTTCCCTGTCTTCAGGAGGTCTAATGAGGGATACAGTTCACTGAACTGGAAAAGTGCCATCTGTCATGGCAGAGGTATAGGATATTAGGTATGCATGATGCTTGGGAGGGATATACAACCAAGCCTAGGGGGAGTCAGAGAAGGTCTCCTTACGGGAATATATCTTAACCAACACTCAAAGGGTGATTAACTATTCTAATGAAAGGGAGTTGTATAGTAGCAGAAAAGATTGTTCAGGTATCAGCCCAGAGGAAGAAAAAGCATGGTGGAGTTTGTGACGTGACAGAAGTTTGGTATGAGAATGAGAGGGCAGGGAGCATAGTGAGAGAAATACTGCGATGAATTCCATTTAAAGATAAATTGATTCAACAGGCATTAGAATCTCGTGAGACACCATTAGGAGCTATGAGGATTACATGATAATGCTCTTTATATAATGGAATAATCTAGGGTAGTGAATGATAAAATGGTCCTTCCCCCCTAAAAGGATACAGATTATGAACTTCTCTTGAGGTCCAGAGGCAAAAGAGGTCATTGTGAGCCATAGTAAGCAAAGAAGGTGTCAAGGAAGATTTTGGAAGATGAGTAGCAAATCTGTAGATCATACCTTCTTGAATTCCTTTTCTCCATGAGCAAATAGTCCTTACCGTCTATCTCTGTTGCCTTAATTTCCATCCCGTCTTCATATCACTACACGCTCTATTTTTCCCACCACACTTGAAAAAGTAGTCGTGATCCCCAGCTGCCAAATGCAGTGTGTTTATCAGTCTTTGGCCCGCTATAATATCCTTAGGACAGTTTTCTCCTTCGGGATCCTATGCCACCTCTGGCTTCTGGACCACCACTCACTTCTGTGTCCCCCTCTAATTCTGTCTCCTTATCTTCCCCTTCACAGACCTCAAGTGTTGGTGTTTCCCAAAATCGAGGCCTCAGCCTTCTTTCTTCCTATAATCTTTGGTCTCCACTATCTATTTATCCATTAAGGACTCCCAAATAGTGACCTTAGTCTCCAGACCTACAATTCCACCCTCTTGCTGAACATCTGTATCTGAGTATCTTACCCCACTTCAAATGAAGTGTAACAATCTCACCTTCCTCCCCTTATTTCCCATTGTAGTTAGTGATTTCACCTTGCTTCTCAAGCTAGAACTTGAAAGCTTACCTTGACTTCTTGCATTCCTTTTCTCTTCACTCATGTAGTGATTTGCCAAATTTAATATTCTATACCTCAGAGATATTCCTTGGTTCTGCCTGTTTCTCTCAAATGGCACTGCTTTCCCCTTGATTCAGAACTTCACCACCTATTGCCAAGACTGCCTGTAAGAGTCCCTGCCATCCGGGACCATTTTTTTTCTAAACATCAATACTGAGATAATCTTTTATTTGCTTAAGGCACTACTTTGTCTCCCTATTGTCCATAACAGTAGTTTTTAACTATGTTCTGCTGAATTGCTGGACCCTTTAAAGACACCTTAAAGAACAGCACTGGGAGAGTGACTCCTAAGTGGCTCAGTCAGTTAAGCAAAGGACTCTTGATTTCTGCTAAGGTAATGATCTCAGGGTCATGAGATCGAGCCCCTTGGGGCTCCATGCTCAGCATAGAGTCTGCTTGAGATCCTCTCCCTTTGCCGCCCCCCCCGCCCGCTCATGCTCAGTCTCTCTTTCTAAAATAAATACATAAAATAAATCTTTTTTTTTTTTTTAAAGAGTAGCATTGGAGGAGGAGAAAGTCTAGGGGGTCTGTTCCCTATCTCTCTACCTCTTCCTTTAGTATTTGTGAATTTGTGCAAGATTTTGCTTGGGAAAACAAAGTGTTCTGTGGCTAAAAATTTTTGAAAATTAGAAAGTTGAACTCTGTAGTCTGATATACATGGCCCTTGGTGATTTGATTCCAAACTTTCCCTTTAGCTCCATCTCTTCCCTCTCTTTGCCCCTCACCCTAATCATCATTCACTCAGGGTTCTCCTGAAAGCACTGTTGTCTGTCACCACTCCAAGTCTTTATGCTGATTTTCCCACTTGGAAGTCCGCCATGTTTGCTCTCCATTTTCTTCACCTTCTCTACCAGGCAAATTCCTGATGATTCAGCTCATGTCTTGCTCTCACAGCTGTCCCTGAGAGAGCAGTCTGCATGATCATAATCTCTTCGATAATCCTTAACATATCAGTCACCTCCACCTCCAGAGAGTTTTCCCCATGGCCTCCTGGAGGGCAGAGAATGAGTTTTACTTATGTATTGGTAGCCCAGCATCCATGATGGAGGACGTGCTGCTCAGTTAATGTGAGCTCTGGCTGTTTGCTCCTCCTCCTGCTGCTGTTGCTACAATGGCAAACCCAAAGGATATTTTTGAGCAAAAGAGTGATTGAATTCAAAGTCAAATGCAGAATAGAGAGAAAGGAAGGAAGTCTAGAATCAGGGAGAGAGGGGTCTAATAGAGATTCTCAGAACACCATGGCATGAGTTAGATTAAAATCTACCACAGATTCATTGCTGAATTGATGGGGTGAGAGAATATATCTCAGAGGAGAATGGCAGAAGATTAAAAACTATGTTCATTTTCTTTAGAAACCCTAACTGTGACAATGAGAGTTTTCGTCCATTCATTTGTGTTATGTATTTCCTCTGTAGAGAGCAGATAAGCTACTTGGGCCTACCAGTCCTCTCCATCTCCATCACATAGGTGGGGTGGCAGCAGCAACAAGGTCATGTCCTTGCACATGCCAAACACTGTGCTCTCCACATTACATGCACAACTCACAAGAGGTAGTGAGATGAGAACTATTATTACCTTCACTTTAGAGATGAGGATGGCGAGACTCAGAGAGGTGAACTAGCTTGCACAAAGTCTTGTAGCTGGGAAGTTGTGGACCATGGGTAGGAACTCAAGTCTGTCTGAATCCAGAGCCTGACCTCTGTTCCACTCACTGCTCAATCTCAGCAAGTTCTGTTTAGCCAAGGACTTTAGGATTTAATATCCAAGTACTCACAGGTACTCAGGTAACATCTCCTTCGTTAGCAAACCAGGGAGCTCAGAGTTCCAGAGAAACAAATTCCCTAGATGACTAAAGCTCACCTCTTTGAGCCCAGTAGCTTCTATAATGTTGCCGTAAAGGATGGAAAACTTTTCTGAAATCATGATTCTAGGAAACCAGATAGCGAATCTTTTTAGATTCTTGTCCTACATCAAAGTAAATTGGCACTGAGTGACTCTGTCTTCAGGAAAGTGTATAAGCTCTGGCACGTGGGCTTAACCTCTGGGCCGTCCAAATTAAAGGCAATTTTCCTACATGTGTGAGTTCTCACGTAGGTCTCATGTAACTGAAGTTGTTCGATAGTTTCCAGCATATGTTGACTCACAACTTCCTTCACGGCCTTAAACCAGTTGAATGGCAAATAGTTTTCAAACTGTGGTGGACCACACGCATCAAAAATTGGGATACTGCAGATTTCTGGACTTAGCCTCAGGTCTCCAGGTTTCGGAGCTTTGGGGCAAAGCCCGAGAACCTGCTTATTCCTCAGAAGCGAAGCACAGTGAAGAGAAGTGTGGTGATGGTCCTTGGGAGAAAGGGGAACTGAAAGTGCTGAGCGTGGTTGTTAAAGCATGCAGACATTTAGTAATAGCTGTTTGCTGGCAGCTCTATTTTGTATTGCACCCCACCAACTGCCTTTCAGCGAGGGACCTTCTGTGGTAATTAATCGCAAGCATATAGCTCTGTAAAGGTTTTGACTCAGTTTAAGCAGCTCTCGCTTCCTGTGGTTCTTCATTTTGTTATTTAGCTTTGATTTGCACTTCTTAACTCCAAATATATATAAGTAGGTTTCTAAGGGCCTCCTCCGAGCAGGAGCTCTACATGTGTCTCGGTTACTGCTCAGAAGCCCCTGCAAAGGAGGCATTATGAGTCCCATTGCATATGAGCAAGCCGAGACTTCAGGAGCTTAGCTGATACGGCCAAGGTCATGGAAGCAGGGAGCTGGAACTGAAGTTTGAACCCAGGTCACCTGACTTCATAATTGTGCCTTTCTTCCGTATGCCAGGTCACTTCATACCATTTGGCTTCTTTCTTGATAGGTGCAGGTACAGCTACAGGTTAAGGATCCTATCCAGGATGTGTGCATGACACTGTCCCCAGAACCGTCTCTGTGGCATATATGTCTGTGGGACATCTGGAATCCTCATCCTAAGTTATAGCCCGGGGAAGAATAGGTAAATTGTATCACTTCAACTTTGACGCATAATTGAAGTCTGGAATTATTTTTAGTATAAGTTTGGTTTGTTGGTTTGTTTATTTTTACCAATTTCATTAACCCAATTACAAGTCAGTGTGTGGAGTCTCTTTTTCCCAGGCACCACTGCCGAATTTTTAGTCTACAATGACCAGTAGGACTCTGCAAAGATAGAAATGTTCTAAACCTGCATCGTCCAATACAGTTGGCACTGGCCACATGTCGCTATTGAACTGTATGGCCAGCATGACTGAGGAACTGAATTTTTCATTTTAATTAATTTATGTTTAAATTTACATAGCCGCATGTGGCTAGTGGCCACCAGGTTGGACGACAGAGGCCCAGAAGGGTCTACAGGAAGACAGCATAGTTGGGTGGGGAAGGATTCAAATTTGGAGCCAAACTGACTGGCTTACTAGCCTGTATGATTTTGTGCAAGTTACGTGACACATCTTTTTCTCATTACTTTAAATATAAAATGGCAGTAGTAATAGTACGTGCCTCACAGTTCAGTTGGGAGATTACATAAGCAGTTTAATGTAAAGATTCTAGCACATACTAAGGGCTCATCAATGTTAGTAGCTATTATTTTGACTGTTACTATTTTTAGCTCAACTTCCTAAAGAATTTGAAGTTTTGGTCCTTTTTGTGACTTGAAATCTTCTTAAAAGTCATGGTAGCTGCTTAATAAATATGTATTGAATTAAGTTTTTGAAATCCCTGATTTAGGACTTTTGATACATAGACTGAGGTGCATATGTAGAAAGAACGCTGGGGAGAGTCTCAGAGAAGGCCTCCCCTTCTTCAGATATACAATAGGAAAGTAAAAGTCTGTTTGTCAAGACAAATGAGAAGGAAAAAAAGTGAAGAGGCTCCATTAGAAAAAACTAAAAAAAATTCTCTCATCTCTTGTCCCATGTGACTCAAATACCCATGATCTTAAAAAGCCCAAGTATGAAATGTGTGAGGGGTTGATCAAGGGAAGGGCATTTTAATGGGACACGTGATAAGTAGTTGGAAATGAGTTCTGATCAGGCATACTATAAATCGATCTTGATGATTTTTATTAGCCAGTACGTACCGAAATAACCACACACACCCAAAGATGCTTGCACACCACATTTCGTATGTACTTGCATGTCTGTCTGTGTGTATGTGTACATAGATTAAGACTGACATTAAAATTAGATAGTAAAACCTTTTCATTTAGTGCCAACAAAGTCTAGCCACAATAAATTGACAATGTGAACTGCTTTGGCATGCCTTAGCTTTATAAAGCTCCGTAAATGGCTATACAAATATTTTTCTAAAAGGAAATCATATTAGACCTGAGGTTTAAAGTACTGTAGATAGGAAAGAGAGGTAAATAATTGCCTTTTACTTTGTGACCATATTATAAATGCCAGACAATGGAAAAACTAGTAAAATTAAAAAGGAATTCCGAAAGTAAAACAACATACTGGCTCACAAATTGTGTTTCTTCATCGGCATTGCAGATTTATATTGACTACATTGCCAACAACTTAGTTGCGCGGGACAACTCCGGCTGTTTAGCTTGGGCTGGGCTGCAGGTCTAGGACAGAGATGGCGCGGGGGGGCCCGGACTCAAGAGCTACCATGCTATCAGTGAAGGCTTATGGCTGCTTGGTTGACAGCTTCAAAAGAGAGACCAACTGCGCGACTAAAGGAAATATAATATGATCTTTTAATGAGTTGAATGGGGAGAAGTTTTTGAGGAAAAGGAACCGAGGTCCTTCTGAAGGGTTTTGGTGGTCACAGTCTATACCTTCGTCAGCTGGTAAAAGGTGCCAAGCGTAGGTATTTGGCAGTTTACTCTGAAGTAATTCCCTTCTTTTAAAATCTTTAAGTGGCAGGCTACCGAGATGGCCCTATTGTTACCTCCTTGTTTAATTGTTGACTTGGTGTTGATTTTATTATTCAGGTAAGCCCCACCTATTGTTTCAGAGGTCAAGGAGCTTTTTCACTGCATTTAGTCTCAACTGTAGCCCCTGGTCAACCACACTCTTTCTTAGGCAAACATTCTGCAGCAGCTGGGTTGGAAACTATCATTCCACACATCACAGCAGATCTCAGACAAGTTGAGTTTAATTATTCCCTGTTGACTAGCTCTGCCATTACTAAAATCTCTTTTAACACGCTGACATTGAGAGTGGAAGTGTAGGGTTTCTGAGCTCTCAGCACAATAGCTTTTGCATTAATATCTCAGAGTTTATTTCATGGAGCAAAGGCCTGCTTGTGGTGTCTAAAATTTGTTTAAACATAAATTGCAAAGAAAGGCATGGTGACAAAATAGAGCCGTATATAGGGGAAAGAAAGCCTGTGAATAGGCTTAGGTATTTTTTTAAAAGTGCATTTCTCTTATAAAAAAAACTTTTTTTTTTTTTTTTTTGCCTTTCAAGTGCATGTCAAAGAGGTTTTAATCACCCTTTTGTTTTTGTTAATTTTTATGTTTTATTACTCTGCTGAATAAATAATATGGGTATAATGTATCCCAAACTAAACTTTTCATGATGTTTAACAAACTGTGATTTCATGATTAATAGTGCCTCATCTGAAGGTCCCACAAAACTGTTCGGTGAGAGGTGTTCAGTGTTACCACAGGTTAGCAATCTCACAAAAGGGACAGTTCAGTGATTGTTTCCAAGGAGATTTAAAGTCTTACGAGTTATGAGAAAAACAATAAAGCTTTGGCATTGGATATCTAGTATAACATGTCCTAGGATTTATCACTACCTAGAAATTAAGTAATACAGAGGGAAAGAACTGAATATGGTTTAAAAATTCATTTTGAAGTATTAAACATGGGAGAATCTAGCATGTGGGCACTATTGCTTTAAAGTTACACGTGCTTAGGAACATCATCTTAGCTGGCAAACACCAGTTGGTCCCACTAAATACATGGCCAGAACCTTCTGTTTCTTTCCCGTCCATACACTGTTTTCCTCACCTAAGCTCCAGGCTTCCAAATTATGCCTGTGGAAGACCCTGAAACATAGTTAGGAATGATCCCGAGGGACCAAGGTCCTTCTTGTTGGGGATACCTTGACTTTGCTCTATTTGGGGGCTTAAAGCACATCACCAATTTTACAAGTAATATAAAAAACCCAAATCTGATTATGTCTCTCCTGTGTCAAAAACCCTCCAATGATTTCCCATTATATTCATGATAAAGTCCAAAATTTATATCATCACTTATGAGGCCCTCCATCGTCTGCTCCTGCAAAATCCTCAGCCTACCACTCCTTTCCATTCTTCAGCCATCTCTCAGTTTCTTAGACTTGCTCCAGCCTCTCACACATTGTAAACATTCACTCATTTATTTATGCATTTATTATTTATTGAATACTGACTGTGCCAGGCACCGTGTTGATTGCTAAGAGATTTGTCAGAGGGTAAAATAAACATGGTGTGTACCCCCCTAAATTTTATCAACTAGTCGTGAAGCCAGAAATGGAACAAATAACTATAAAAGCTGTTCTCTAAGACCACTTTTCTGTTGCATGTGGCTATCTCATTCTTACATTTCATGTCTCATATTAAATATCCTGTCCTGAAGGAAACTTCCCTGATTCTTCCTCTAGGTTATAGCCTCTTAATACATGCTAAAGAAATAAAACAGAACCATATTAGTAAAATTAGACTTAAAGACTTTATAAAGGCCCAAGTTGGCTCTGTGGCTTCTGGATTCTTCATGAGTCCTGACCAGTCATCTTTACTCACTTGATGGTGTTTAACTCCTATGGTTTAAGGCCATGCTTATCTATTTGGGGGAGGGGCTGACAAACGAGATAGAGAAGAATCTCTGAAAGAGTTAGAAGTGATCATTTCTTGAATATATATCCATCACAAATATTTTACTCCTATTTAAATACTTGATCTTTATATACAAGCATTGTGAAATGAGTAGAGAAAAACAGGAGAACATAGAACTGTTACAGTCCAGAACTCTAGAGACTGACCACTCAAATCTGCCACTGCCGCCCCCCCTCCCCCCGTTTCCTCAACTCTAAAGTGAAAATAATATCTGTTTCTTGGGATTGTTGGGAAAATTAAGTGAGATAGTATACACAAAGTCGTCAGAAGATGTCTGGCACTTTGTAAGTGCTGGCTTTTATTGTTATTCCCATGTATAGATGATGGAAAAGGCTTGCAAGGTTTAGGTAACTCTTGAAGATCATGGAGGTAGCAATATAGAAAGCAACAGAGTTGGGATTGAGACAGAAGGCTGTCCAATTTCAGACTCTAGTTGCATTCCACACCGGAGCAGGTAAATATCGACCTAGTGAGTAAAGGTGATAGAAGAGCCAATCAATAGTTACCAGAAGAGAAAGAGTCTGCTTTTAAAAGCCTGAGTTTTAAAAATGTGTCTTCCAACCTGGTTTCTGTGAATAAAGTTGTGCTTGATTCCTTAAGTTAACGAACAGCGAACAGCGGTGGTCATTTGAGTAATGTGCCAGATGGTTGCATAAATCCCTGGAAGCAGCATATTCTTCTGTTTAATTTTAAAATACAATGTGTCAGGTTGAGAAGGGAAGATAAGAAAGGAATGACCCTGTCTTGTGCTGATAAATTGCTTTTTCCAAACGTACCTTTAATTGGATACCATTCTATAGAATCTCTTTTCTTAGAAGGTACAAGGAGCCATGGTTTAGGGGGAAAAATCCTTGTATTAACCTGATATGGCAAAGTATATTTTTTGAAAGGTGTCCATAATTGAAGCATTGTTGATGTAACTGATACTTCGGGTGTAAAATTATCGAGTTTAGATTTTTCTTTATACAAAGATATCTTTACTCAGGGTTTCTTCTTGCATTGTGTTTTTTACAATATTATTTTTATTTAGTAGTAGTCCAGAGTATTAAGAAGGAAACCTTTATAATTTTGATGCCATGCTTCCATTCCTGTCCCTTACACTAGTAATGTATAATAATGTTGGAAGGAAACACTTACTAGAAGGACCAATAGCAATTTGTTCCAAATTTACTTCCACTTTGATGAAACATCTAATAAGATGTGTAAGACATTTTTTTCCACTCTTGGAAATCTTTGAGTTTAGTTGGTAAATATATACCAATAGATATTTTTTAGAAAATGTACACAGACTTTTGCCTGCGGGGCTGTGGAAGCATAGCAAAATGCCCACCACTGGGAGTTTGGGGATTTGCTGCACATTCCTATAGATAAGTCTTTAAAATGATAAGTATGAGTTAGCCAGGTAACTAGTGGGTAGGAAGTGTATGCGGAGAAAGAAGGACCTGCCAAAGCAAAGGCTCAGAACCTGAACCATGAGGGTGAATGTGTGGACTTACAATCTGGTGTATACTTATAGACTACAAAGAATGATGGAGGGAGTAAGAAGACATCAGTTTGATGAGGTTGGTGGAGGCCACCTGGAGCAATCTGCATGTCATATTAAGTTCCTTGGCCTCTAGGCTGTCAGTAATGGACAGTTACTGAAAGGCTTTATGCAGCAAATTAACATGGTTTGATTTGTATACAACCTAATTCATTGGCTGCATTAGTCAGAATGGATCTAATGTGGACACGTCTGGATGCAAAGAGTTGAGTACGATAGTTAAAATGATAAGCAGTAGTGAGAAGAAACTAATACGGGAAGTATTTAGGAAACACGATTCATAAGGCTTAGGGATTGGTTGGGTTTGAGGCGTGAGGGAGGTATATAGTCTAAGATAGTGCAATCCAGAGATTGAGAATGAACACAAAGTGTTTTCAGAGTTGGCCACACCGAGTTTAAGATGCCTCTGGGACAACTGGGTAGCCTAGTCTGGAGTTCAGAGGGGATAGATATTATTGTTAGGGAATTATCAGCATAGGGAGGGAGGGACAATTAAAGCTTTGAGAATGATTAGAAGAAAACCTCGTGGGCATGTTAAAAGGAAAACAGTCCAAGACAAAACCCTGGCATTTACTCAGCAAGGGGAGAAAATGACCCCAGTTGGAGGATCCAGGAAAAGAATCCAGAGGAGCAGAAGGTGAGCCAGGGAAGAGTGCGTCGTGAATGCCAAAGAAGTAGACCATTTCAAGGAGGAAGTAGTTATTAGTGTCAAATGTTGTAATTTTCACCTATGTTTTATGTTTATTCCTATGCTTATTTTTTACTGTGTTTGCTAATGATTGAAATAAGTATGCTATGAATAGGGCCAAAATGAAAAAAAAAAATATGTCCTCTTCTTTCAGTAAACTGTGGGGAGACAACACTGACTTGTAAATAAAATAATTATAACAACAATCCTTTAATTGACAGTTACTTAGTACTTAAAATTTATTAGGTGCCCTGATATCCATTATCACTTTACTTTCACATGAATCCAGTAAGATAAGCACTGAAACCGTAGATTTCTCCCCTTCTTCCCACTGAGGAAGCCAATGCACAGTGAGGCTGAGTGACTTGTCAAGGCTAGCTGCCGGTGAGCTGTAGAGCTTGGACAATACAATAGTTTGTCCTCAGCCTCCAGACACCTCAGGCCTTCATAATGCCAAGTTAGGAATCCTAACAAGACGAAGCATAGCATAGTCCTTTAGCCTATGGACACGAAATCTTCATATGCATTCTTCAGGTTTATTACTTTGCTCCTAGTCATTAGCAATCAAAATCTTCAAATTCATAAAATTGCAATCATTCAGATGTCAATTACAATTCTTATATAATCTCTTTTCTGTTCCGTTTTCCATCCACAGAAAGAAATTTTCAATTCCAATTTCTTTCTTCTGAGATAAAGTTTATTTGGGGGTTAATTGCTAGAAGCTTAGGCCTTAAAGTATATCTACAACGGTTATTACAGAAGCAAATAAAGTAAAAACGTACAATCCAATGGAAAGAAAGAGGGAAAAGAAATTGACAGTTGTCCAGATTTTGTAGGATATTGGAAAACATTATCTTGAATATAATAGATAATAATCTGTAGAAAACAACTCAAAAAATTAAATCCGTATCTTGGGAGGTGGCATGATTATATTACTTGATAGAAGGTGTCTGCCATCCCAGCTCTTAAACATGAATAGCATGTCTGTGTCAGGTCAAACCAAAGGCAGAAAGGCAGACTTTAAAAACATACATATACATATATTTTTTTTTTCTCATATATTCCTCTTAGTAAAAATTTGTAACATCTAGAACAAAAAGAGAGTTCTTGTTTCTCATTCCTCCGCCTTGAGTGTTGCCTGTTAGATTTCATGTAGGATTTCACATGAGTTTCCTCTTTTACTCCACTTTGGATGGAGCCCACTGAAGGTTGGTTTAGTTTCCTATTGCTCATTCTGAAGTGACCTGGTGTTCCTTTTGTATTAATGTTTACTCTCTTGGGAACTTTCTATTTTGCTGGAGTCAGTTCTCTGGCTTCCCTTTAGAAAAGGAAGGCCAGTAGTTCCCTGCCCCTCTGCTTCATCTACATCTTAATAGTTTTCTCTAGTACTTTGTCCAGGCTAGTTTCCCTCTTTCTCTTAAGGGACTTTTCCATTTGACAATAGCTGAGGAGTAGCTTCTTATTCCTCTTATTATACATTTTCATCATTCCTTCCTCTGCCTCGGAGTAACATGGAGTAAGTGCTTGACAAATTGACTATCAAATTATTTATTCCAGTAATCATTAATTTTATTTAAAATGATTTTCACTTTCTTCTGGATCAATTTCTAAATACATTTTAATATCATTTTTACACTTCTCCTTTTAATGGACTACAATGGCCATGATATGAAAGGTTAAGGAGTTTAATAACTGTGTTATAAAACAATATTTCAAACTTCATTTTATCAAACATATACTGGGTACCTATTATGTACAAATCACTGGACTAGGCATTAGAAGAGATATAAAAATGACAAGGACCCTGTCTCCAAAAAGAACAAAGCCTAGTAGAGAATTCAGGATGAAGGAAAACTGAACAATCTACCTTAATTACTATTGGTTATTAATAGATTTCTTCATGAGAACTAAAGCAATTTAATTAATTCTTATAACCTCAACAAATGTTTCTAATAGAAAAATACAGTAGCATTTTACTTCGACATTTTCTTTCTCCAAACCTCTATTGCTTTGTCTTTGCTAAAAAAACAAAAAAATAATAATAACAATAAAGTATTTTCTGGTAGGAAATTGGCATGTTTAAAATTAAATTATGCATATATACCCAGAGAAGAAAACAGTCTTGAAATAGTGTAAGGCATTTGTAAGCAACACAGTGATATCAAAACAAAAACAAATTCCAGCAGTACATTTTGAAATTTTCTTATTAATTTAACAATATAGAAAGCGGCATATCCATTCATTTTGGATGTTAGCTTATTTGTGTGAAAGACTGTTCTGTAATTACAACTGAAACACTGTCCATTGGGTTTAGAATTTGTAATCTCCTAATGGAGAATGAAAAAGTCTACAGGACTCATTGGAATGGACATTATAGGTAGAATCTCAAAAGCACCTGTGAGGTTATTAAAAAATGGGTTAATTTGGTTAGTTCGGTGTTCTTGTTAAGCTGCCAAATTGAACAGTGTGCTCTCCTTCAATAATACAAGAGAAAAACATCCCCAGCTGCTGCTTTTATATGAGGAGACACTGAGTCTTCCAATCCTAGGTAAATTGCAGGGTAGGTTCCCTGTGAAACTTTGCGGAATGTTTCTAGAATTAGGGAAGCTGGCTCATAATTCAGAGTAAAGAAACTATCAAAGCTTTAGCAACGGTGTGCTGAATGGAAAAAAAAAAAAAACTGGACAAGTTCACATTTTTGGCACCCACAAAAGTGAATTGTGCTTTCGTTTGACCTGTTCTAATTTAGTACCTTGGGAAACAATATAATTTGAAGGTTACTTCTAAGAGAACATAGAGGCTTGGTGTTGACTCTTTTTTTTTTTTTTAAAGATTTTATTTATTTATTCGACAGAGATAGAGACAGCCAGAGAGAGAGGGAACACAAGCAGGGGGAGTGGGAGAGGAAGTAGGCTCCTAGTGGAGGAGCCTGATGTGGGGCTTGATCCCATAACGCCGGGATCACTCCCTGAGCCTAAGGCAGACGCTTAACCGCTGTGCCACCCAGGCGCCCCTTGGTGTTGACTCTTAAGGTCTGAGTTGGAACAGACAATTTTAATGATTAAAATAGATTATCTAAATCAACAGGTAAAAATAGAATGACTCGATCACAAAAGGGCTTGCAGTGTTAGGCATGTGTTTGAGATAGTTTGTGATAGTCTAGGGATTTCATTTCCAGTATGAAATACATAAATGGCTAAATATAATTTTCCTAAAATATTACTTCATTGGGCCAGTAATAAGATATCATCTTGGACTTTGTATTTTGGCTGGCTGACATTTTCTTCTTTCCCATGAAAAAAAAAGTAGAACTGGCCTCATATAGAATTGAACAGAACAGAGTGTCGTGCTGCCCCTCTCTGTTTATTAAGATAAACTTCTGATAAGATGGTTAAGCAGGAAGCTGGAATAGTTCAGAGAAACTAAAGGCTACTTCTGGCTCTCGCTATCTGGGACATATTATTTTACATTTAGAAATCTATTTTGAAGGTTCCTTTTTTTTTTTTAAGTACAAGATGTACTGAGTTTTGAATGATACTTTAGGTTTCTTTTTAGTGGATATTGAATAAGTGTGAAAAAATGTCAATATTTTTATTTGTATTAACACTCTGAGGTCAGAGCAAACATTTAGTAATATGAGAGAAAGTATGCCACTTGGGTTCTGGAATGTTTGCAAAGAACATAGCAGAACACACTTGGAAGTATAATTACCCTCATTTCCATTTATGAATAATTTTTATAGCGTGTTATTTCAAATTAATTAGTCCAAATTAATGAGATTAAATTTAACCTATTTTTGGTAACACTATATGTTGATTTCCTTATCATTATTATTAAATCTTTCTTTTACTTAACGTGTCCATGTCAGGGAGAGATTTCACCTATGGCCCAAGATAAGATATGAAGAATTATGTTTCTGCTAAAAATCATGTGTGATTTTTTTCCTACATTAAATAATAAAACCAAAAACTAATTCTTCGTAATAGCTATTTTCACCAGTTTAAAAGCACCTTGTTAATTTAATTTAATCTAGGCTTAGGGAGCTAACTTGTCCTAGATGAAGGAGAAATATTATCTGTAACTTTTTAAATTGTACAAACCAAAACCTGAGCAAATATAATTTCTTTATTTTTACCCACATGACAACTTTTTTATTAATAATATGTGTACATTTAATGCAGATGAATTTTATCTATACTATTCTAAATCACAGATATTTTGCTTTTACTATATTCTTTGAATTTTTATACATGTTAAAGAAATTACGTCCTTGTATGGAAATTTGAATTTTTTCCTCGTATTCAGCTTTTCTGTGTGACTTGCCAATTGTCTGGTTTCAGTCAGAAGAGCTCTCTCAATGAAAACCAATGTATTATTTGGTTATTTATAGCCCAGCCTGACTACAAGGTTTAAGCACCAAGAATCTAACAAAGTAGACTAATGAGGTTTCTAAGACAGTTTTGATACGGAAAAAAAGATTTGATATAGGGTTAACATAGACCTTTAAGTTGACATAGGAAATGAATTTAGAATCTTTTTGGTTTGCCCATAACCAATTATAATGCAATTGATGTTAACAAATCTGACCTAGCAGGATTTTAATCTACAACCTGGCAACATTTACCAATTTCACAGCTACAATTCTTTAACCTAATATCAGGCAAACCAAAATAAAATAATACCATAATTTAATAAAGAACCAACTAGTTTAACTTAAAGCAGCATGGGGAAAAAAAAGATAATACCGTAAGGTAGAAAATTATCAGCATTAGCTCTGGAATCTAAAGCATTTCCAACAAAAACTCATTATAAAAAGTCTAAGAGTGGTTTCAAAAATTCCTCTAAAAGTGATCAAATTATTTAACAAAAGAATTGCCGTTTTTCCCCCATGCCTGTCTTCATGTAACAAGCTGCTATTCTCTTTCATTTCTCAGGGATTTTATTTATTGCATTTATTTTATTTCACAGAGTATTTTAAAGACAAATTTTTGAGTCAGTAGGTGGGGGAATAATAACTCTGTTAATTGAAGTATGGAACTGGGAAGGGCGATTACTTAAAAGCCATTTACACATTCTTGTTTTAATAAAAAGTATGTTTTATTAAAAACAATTTTGAAGCCACATGTGCATACACGCATACAGAATCATTTTCCTGCCTTAGGGTTGCGTGCCTATTCATGGCAGTATAGACTATCTATGCGTATAGAGTAAATTTTCAATTATCCCGGAACAAAATAACTTTTCGGAGGAGGGGTTGGAGGGTGATTACCTACAGCGAAAAGCAATCATAGAGGATTTGTGAAAGCAGTTTAAATGTTAATCATCTGAAATATTTATATATTAAGAGTTGTTTATTATACAGAACTAACTGCACAGTAGATGACAAACACCATGCATTCTACTATGTGGGACCTTGAGTTCCTCGGCCAATCAGATGTGTCATATATTGGAGAAATGCCCTCTTCCTCCACTCCCGTTCATTCTTAGCACCTACACCTAGGAATCGTGTGGCCCCCCAGAAAGGCTGGAAAGCCCCAAGTCTTGCAGTAGGACTAGGGGGGGTGAATATGCGGCTGCGGAAACATTTCTGTCCAGTTCATCCCCTACATCAGAGACAAACTGGCGAAAAATGAAACATGCTAGGAAACAAACAATAAATAATAGATTACAAAAGTAGACAATGGCACTTTGGCTATTTCTTGCCAAACAGTATACATAATTTATGTACATTTATGAACATAGTTTATTTGCATAGTTTGCATATTTAGTGTATGAAAACTTACAAACTATTGTTTTGACTCTTTCAGATATAAAACAGTAAGCCTGTTGTTAAATGTGGGATTTACTTCACCTCAGTGCATGTGCGTTGCGTATTTTACAACATTTTGGCTTTTTCTCTTACATTTGTTACTTTCATTCACAATGAATTGACATTAATGTGTGCTTGCCATCCACACCCTCTTCACTACCTTACTTATTATAGTCACATAAATAAATAGTGATACCTACATGCATTTATGTACAACCCTTTACCCAGGAAGAGGTTTGAAAACAATTGTGAAATATTTAGCTGTTCTGCAAAACTCCTTTTGCGTATATATTTGGAATGATGTTGAAAGAGTGATAAAAATTTAGGCAATTCAGATCATGTGTCCTGGAATGTTCAGTAGCGCCTTTGAGAAAGTTAAGAGAGGTCCTGAAAGTAAGAATGCAATCTTCCTTTCTCTGTCATCCTCTTATTATTATTCTAATGTACATTAACCTGTTGTTTTCTATAGCCACCACATAATAAAGAGAAAAAGTGTATGTTTTGTTCCAGGATAAGTTCTAGTGATCACTGTTGTAAGCATGACGTATGAGAAAGCTGTGATAATAGTGGGAAGCTATTAGGAGGGGCAAGCGGCAAGAATGGGAAGAAAAAAGGGAACCTCTCTGTGAAGTGCGGGAGATGGGATCCTTCAATGAGAGTGGAATTCATGATACACATAGTATGGCCCAGCTGTTTGGGAACATTAAAAATCCCTTCGCTTAAGCTGTTGAAAGCTGCAAAAAAGACCAAATGTTTTCCATCTCAAAACACATTTTACTTAGCTGTGTTTTGAAAGCTGTTATCTAAACATTAGGGGGAAAAAAACAGCGTATTCTAACATGATTTCTTCCTTGGGCGCAAATCAGCAGTTATAATTTAATTTAGGAAAGAGTGAAAAAGGTAGAAGGAAAAGGCACATTTTATTCTCCTACCTTCTTGTTTATCTTTCCTTAAAGTATTTGAAGGACATAAAACAGGGAAATAAAAAAGTCACCAGCATACAGTTTCGTTAACTTATCTTGTGAACATTAAACATTATGCCTCAAATTTCGTATGGTACATAAAGTGTTTCGCCCTGCAAGATCATGTATACAGCACTTCAAAAAAGCCAGTAGGACAGCTCACTAAATGTAATGGATGTGTAACAGCAGATCTTTAGATCGCTTGTATTTAGCATGACAACTTTGGGTTCTTTAGGTGCTTTGAACATGATATCTAAAACCACATATTTTTTTCCTAGTGATGAAAAACATAGACTAATTACAAACTTCTCATATGCTATATAGATGGCTTGACCATCCGGTGCAATTGCAACATTTTGATTATACTGTATCTCCTTTTGTTATTGAAGTTAATCAGTTTTACAACTTCACCTTGTTTTCTTAATGCATTTTCATCCTATTTCTCACTAGAATGAATGCTCACCGAGCACAGTCACAGTCTGGAAATGCGTTGTCTAAGGGTGCAGTAAACACTTTATTTCTATTACCTAAAGGTTTTAAGGTGAAATCTTAGCTCCTCTCCGATTGCATGTATCCATATATGTCTTCACTAAAATCTTTAAGAACTTTTATTAAGCAGTTTCAGAAGATATCTTAAAATAGAGGAACTGATTCCCACTTTAAGACTTACTTCTGTAAACCAACTTATTTCCTGTCAAAACTTAGGTTGGCTATTCTGTAGACAAAACTTTTGTCAGGAAACTTCACTTGGAATCTGGCTTAGACAAGGAATACGACATGGGGTCAGTGCCTTGCACCCAGGATGCAGACCACAAGTGGTTTTTGATGATAAAAGCACAAGGAAGTTTCAAACAGTGTAAATAATCAGATAAGGAAGCTGATAGCAAGGGCTGGCATGCTGGATTTAGGAGGAAACTGCCACTAATAACCCCAGCCACCTTCTGTGGGCTAGGAGACATAATTATGGTTTAATGACATAATGTTAACCATCACATTTCATTGTTTTTACTAGCATCCCTATTATGACAGATGCATAGATGCGGACAGAAAAATAAGAAATTGTTTTGTTTTCTTTTATTTTTACCTGTATGTTTTTACACAAATCTAAGCAACAAACATAAGATGAGGATAGGTAATACATTTTCTAAGGTCACTTTTGAGAACCCTAAATTAAAATTAACATTTTACTTCTAAGAAGTGTCTCTCTTCCTGTCTCTAGTACTGAATTTCTTTTTCATGTGTTTTTTCCTAACAGACTACAATTAAAATATGCTAATCAATGAGAGAGTAATTGAAAAAATGGGATGATGCCATAAACCAAGTATTGGTACAGATTTGTTCTTACTCTGATGACGATTGAGCCTTGGGAACATTATGTTGCTTCTCTGGCCTCCGTGTTCACATCTGCAAAATGACTGCATTAATTACTAATATGTTATATAGATTCACTGATGTCTCTAGAGTTTATATGGGTCTTGAAAATGCCCCTAGTGGGTTCTTCCTTCATTTATCTAATATGCATTGTTAAACCGAGGTTAGCATCCCTTAGGCTCCCTGTCAGTCAGTGGTTGGCTCAGAGTGACCCTGAATGCCAACTCCTAATATCAGACAGCTGACACCTTTGGCAAATGAGGAGGCCAGTCTTTCTGGTCTTTATGTCTGAGGTACTGCAGCCTTGGGAAGAGGTTATAGCAGAATATACAGTCATTATTGATCAGGGTTTGAATCCCATCTTTAATACTTAACAATCGTGTGACTTAGGGCAAGTTATTTACTCAATCTTATTGAGTTCAGTTTTGTGATCTGTAGAACAAGGGTAGTAATCGCTTATATAGCCCATTAGTGAGTTATTAAGTGAAATGATGCATACTAAGCACTTGACATAGAAGAGGCACTTAATAAATGATTGTATTATGATTATTATATGTCTTACATCTTATCATCATCTCTTGCCTCTATGACTTCAATAGCTTGCTAATTGGTCACCTGGCATCCACTTGCTGGACCCCAATTCATTTGCCATGTTGTTGCCATTAGAGTTTTTAAAGATGAGAATTTGGCAAAGATCATGTCGAATTTCTTTCCAGAATGAATAAATAAATGAGTAAAATTAAGACTGACTAATGTTAGAAATAAACTATTGAAAGACACTTGCTTTAAAAAAAAATAATGGATATTGGGTGTCTTGGTGGCTCAGTCAGTTGAGCAACCGACTCTTGGTTTTGGCACAGGTCATGATCTCATGGTCCTGGGATTGAGCCCTGTGTCACACTCTGCATTCAGTGGGGAGTCTGCTTGAAAGATTCTCTCCCTTTGCCTTTTCCTCTTTCTCTCTCCATCTCAAATAAATAAATCTTTAAAAAAAATAATGGTTATCTTTGCCTACATTTATAATCAAAACAAAACAATTTACAAAAAAGTTAAATCCATGGGTTGAATTTAAGTGATCACAACACAAAAAAATAGCAATGGGCATATGTATTCAGGCATTATGCTTACAATTTGGAAGTGTGTTGTGATTTTTGTTATTGCTATTATTACTATCGCAAATAAATTGACTATAACGTAGATTTCGTCTTTGGTTGTTAAAGAAAATGGGAAGACACATTCTCTGAAATCAGATGTTTCTAGCTTACCTGCAAAGAATTATGCCTGGATTTGTACCTTTAGTATGTCATCAGTTATTCTAGGTTAATAAAAAATTACCCTAGAAATTTCATGAGCTTACCAATTGCTTTTATATTTTACCAGAACCATTATTTCTCAATGTTCCTCTAATTTCTGTTAACAGATTCACCCAGCATAGAGCATAAATCTGCCTGGTACATTTGAATCCATCAGAAAAATTAATCTCTTTTGTTTAAAACACACACATGAATATACACATACCTAAGATACTATAATCTATATTTTATTTTTTTTTTTATTTTTTATTTTTTTTTTTTAAATTTTATTTATTTATTCGACAGAGATAGAGACAGCCAGCGAGAGAGGGAACACAAGCAGGAAGTGGGAGAGGAAGAAGCAGGCTCACAGCAGAAGAGCCTGATGTGGGGCTCGATCCCAGAATGCCGGGATCATGCCCTGAGCCGAAGGCAGACACCTAACCGCTGTGCCACCCAGGCGCCCCTATAATCTATATTTTAAAAACACATAGGGATGATTTTATACACCTGAGGAACAATATAGATGCTGGGTTTTATCAAAGCAATTAAGCAAACATTGAAAATACATTTAGCTTAAGTCCGGCACACAGTAAATCCCCAGAAATATTCCTTTCCACTTTTGCCCAGTCTTTGAATGAGTGCAAGTCTCACTTCTCCCATAAAGCTTCTCCTGCATGCCAGCCTTCACACATCTCCCTCCTCTCTGAATCTCTGCAGCACTTATCATTTGAGCCACATAATTTAGTACTTAATGACTTACAGTCTTGTGCTATTTGCTGTTCTTTCAAGTAGCTTAGTCTTGTCTCTCTAAATAGATTGCATGGGCCTTAACAGCAGGGACAGTGGCTTATATTAATTTTTTATTTCCTCTGGTTTCTAAACCTTATCCTGCAGCATATTTAGTTTGGTCATTTTCAACTATGAATCAAGAGCCAAGGCATTGGAGAGAATGATGTGCGATAGAGGAGACATTCCAGAGTTATTCCGAAACCCAAGAGTCCATGCAGAATATGTGTGTGTGTGTGTATGTGATTGTTTGTATGCATACAGCAATTAGAAAAAGAACTTCAAATTAGACATCAACTTCCTAACTTATAGGTTGTGATCTCTTGCCACATTCAAGAAAGGAAGTTGTAGACTAGTATGTGCAGTATAACTCTATTTTGATAAAAACAAATGTGGACATTTATATAGAATATATATATATATTTCTTTGTTTTGTGTAAGCAAAGAATACCACAAGAAAAAAACACTGGACTGAATATTGATTACCTCTGAAAAGTGAAACACCTTTGTGTTGTGTTGTTTGATTGGCAAAACAAATGTGTGTTATTTTTGTAATTTGAAAGACTTCAAAGAAAATGTTTAAAAATGAAAATCACAGGGGCGCCTGGGTGACACCGCTGTTGAGCGTCTGCCTTCGGCTCAGGGCGTGATCCCGGCGTTCTGGGATCAAGCCCCACATCAGGCTCCTCCGCTGTGAGCCTGCTTCTTCTTCTCCCACTCCCCCTGCTTGTGTTCCCTCTCTCGCTGGCTGTCTCTATCTCTGTCGCATAAATAAATAAAATCTTAAAAAAAAAATGAAAACCACAAAGGAAAGATCAAAGTGAAGTGATAAATAAAATTATCAGATTTTCTGTAAGAGAAAAAAAATAAATATAAATCCAGCCTCTTTGCTGGGATAGGTGGAGAACCGCCGGCACTGTGGAAAAAGCATTTGCTAAGAATTGAAAAGTTCTGTCTGTCTTCTAGTCACAGGGCTGGCACTTACTAGCATTGGGACCTCAGACAAGTTCTCTACTCTCTGCATCTCCCTTCTCGGTTTTATTGTGGTGATAATTTTACTTGTCATGCCCTTTCACGGTTTTGTAACATTAGCGACTTAATTTAAGTGGAAAGTATATCCCTCGGAAAGGATAATGGGTTATCCCTACTGTGCTCTCTGTCACATCTGATATGGTGTGGTTGGTACTTAGGCAAACCTGGCAATCTCTCTGGGAGCCTCTGGGAATGGCAGCCAACAGCCACTTTATCAGAAATGGCTATAGCTCCTAGAAGAGGTCCTGCTGCCACAGGCAAGGGGCAAGGTCCTAGTCCATGACGGGGCGGAAGGGGAGAGAAACAGAAATTGCTACTTTCTTTTTTCATTGATGCATTTGGTACTGATGTGGTTGTATGGCCTTTCTTCTAGCTTTGGGCTGGAGTTGGGGGAACTCCTGGTAAACAGTTTAGCAAAGCACTTCTTTGTTCAAAGATCAACATCAAAATCAGTCTGAATCTGCAAAGCAACTAACCCTTATTGATGCATGCCCCCAAACCATGAGCTCCTATGTGATGGCTCTGGAAACAGGAAACAAATCTCTCTGAAATCTTGTCATAATGTCACCACTCGGAAACTTGCAGTGACTGCCTTTTTCTGTTTTCAATCCATGACAGCCTAAATTCCAACAGTCTTTGGAAAGCCTTCCGTAATTTGGCCTTATCAAGTCTCATTCACTAATGCTTCTCAATTTTATGGCTTCTGGGGCATCCTAATGTGTATATTGAGCAACAGTTCATGAGCAGAAATGGAGGCAGGTATTGTTAGACAAGAGCTTGAAAGCACCCCTCTGGAGCTCCAGCAGACCGCAGCCAAGTGCAGGCTGGGAGTGCTCCTTCACAGGCCTTAATGCCCTGATGACCGCAAAAGGTCAGGCCAACTGAATTCTCCGTATCCACCGAAGAGCTTTGGCTGGTATATTTTGTTACCCCCAAACTTAGTGGCTCAAAACAGTAATAAACATTCATTATTTTCAGTTTCCATGGTTTAGGAAATCAGGAGCCACTTAGCTAGCTGGGTGGTTCTGGCCCAGGGTCTCATCAGGTTGCAGTTAAGATGGTGGCTGCGGCCGTCTGAAGATTTGACCGGCGCTAGAGATCCATTTCCAATGGCCACTCACTCACATCTGTGGACCCAGCCAACAGAACAGATTTACACACCCCAAACTGAACAACCTCTGCGTGATCCTCTGCATTCACACCAACTTCTTACTCTGTGTATCTTCTTTCCTTTCCCCTGAATGTTTCATGTCCCATTTCCCCCACATTTTGAAGAATTATATTGTTTAATAGCTTACTTCAACTAATGACTAAAGTGTACTTCAAACTTACTTCTGCTCAAGGTTTATTGTAAAAACACGTGTGGCTTCCAGTAGAATCAAGAAGATTCCTGTTTCTCTTCATGTGCTTTCTTTTATCTATCTCCAAGATATTTTTCTCTTAGGAAATATTTCTCCTTTCTAGCATTGGGAAGCTTAATTGTTAGAGACCATAATGAATGTGTATTCGTATTGCTTCTTTTGGATGCTGTTTCCATTTCTGTCTCCCTGAAACAACCTGCTACCTGAGTGATGACAGATAAATTAGGAGGAAAAAAATTTGTCTTCTAACATAAGGATGTCTGAGAAAAACACACCATAGAAGGCATTTATATAGAAGGTAACTATTTTATAGTTAACTCCTTTTAATGATAGCTAATGTTTATTAGGTGCTTATGTGCTAGGTGCTGAGTTAAGTGCTATGCATGGATTGTTTTATTTAATCCTCTCAATAGCCCTATGAGATACTATCATTATCCCTTATTTATAGATGAGGAAGCCAAGGTGATAGGTAACTTGGCACGTGTCACTTGCCTAGCATATAGTGAAACTGTGATTTAAATACAGGCTGTCCTACTCTAGTCTGTGGTTTTAATCACTACACTGTTTTTCATCCTTATGAGTCTCTGCTATGCACCAGGCATTATACTAAGTTTTTTTTTTTTTTGTAGATTTTATTTATTTATTTATTTATTTGAGAGAGAGAGTGTGTGAGCATGGTGGGGAGGGACAGAAGAAGAGGGAGAGAGAAACCCAAGCCAGCTCTGCACTGAGCACGAAGTGCAACATGGGGTTCAGTCTCATGACCCTGAGATCAAACCTGAGCCGAAACCAAGAGTCACACACCCAACTGACTGCCACCCAGGTGCCCCAATATACTAAGTTCTTTATATACATTATCTCCAGCTTAATCCTGATAACCTATGATACAGGTGGCATTACTGTTTGAAAGACTGCATCAAGAAGTTTAAGCAACTATCTCAGTACCACATACCTAGTTTAAGCAACTATCTCAGTATCACATACCTAGTTTAAGCAACTATCTCAGTACCACATACCTAGATGAAGACTCCATCTCGACCTCTGGCATCAGAGGGCTAGAGCTTAGTCTGAAACCATAGATGATACTAATGGCTCAGGAGCCCAAGTAAGTTCATATTTGCAAGGAGGGAACCTGTGGTCTACGGAGCTCTGGGAAGAAGATCTTCTTACTTCATTCTGGCAGCTTACCACGTTCAGTCCATCACCAGCTGTACTAACAGCTACAAGAGGCAGGTCATTTGTGAAAACAGACTGTTGCCACCGCATCCTAGGTGTGAATGATTTGACAGGTGGGTCATGTGAGTCCTGCTGGAGCCACTGAATCACCTGGACAACATTAAGCAAGATGTGGCGGGACAGGGAAGAATCAGAAAAGAAATATTGCTTTGCCTTCCACAAACACTATGGGTAGAAGACACGTTAATTTATTTGTCTTGATTATTTATTTTGTCACTGCTATGAAGTATTTTTCAAAACCTAAACCAAATTCAGTCGGTTTACATTTATTGAAGGCTTAGATTTAGCAGTGAGCAAGTAATTGGAAATCAGGTGTAATCAAAATTTCTGTTGCTCAGTCCTTAAACCACCAGTGTTGATAGAGTCACCTTGGCTTTGGTTGAGCATCAGAGAAAGTGATGAATGTGTTTGCATTCAGATACTGCATGGTGTGAAAAATACATATCTCTTAAACATGCGAATTACACACTCAACACAATAAGATACTCACCACAGAAGGCATTTTTGATCCTTGATTCCTTCCGAGGGAGCAGATGATTCATGTCTCCACCTCATTCTCTTTTCTGGGTAAAAGATCATTCAGTCTCCTCTCTCTCAGGCTCCCCTTCTTCTCCTTCTTCCTCTTCCTCCCCTTTCTTTCTGTTCAAAATAGTTGAACGTCAGTAACTTGAACATGTATATGTTACAATGCCATGATACTTTCCAAGATTAAAATTAAGTGAAATATATTTTATAAAGATTTTAAATGACTTTCTTGAAATATTTCAGAATTGATTACCAAGGAGATATGCATAGGAAATGATACACATTTATTATGATGTTTTCTGCAGAAACAACAAAAGCCACAAAATTAATACAAACACATTACATAGTCAAGGTATTTAGTGAGTCATTTCAATTTGATTCATCTACCCATTTTTTTTGAGGACATATGAACTTTGCTAGCTTCTTGTAAGAGTGGAAACGGGGAGGAGAAATATAAAAGTGTGTAAGATGCAATGTGTTATTTCACAAAAGCATGATTTTAAAATTTAAAATCTGTGATTATTTCAATCCAATCTTACCTTCCTAGGCTCATAATTTCAATTTTCTCTATCTTATGACTAGGTTCCATGTTTTATTTGTAAATTTATAGTCCAGATCATATGGGGATAGAAATTATGTGTGAATCAGGGTATGTATTTTTCTTTCCTCTTTAAGTATTTCCATTCACGACCCTTCTGGCATTCTCCATTCTAGTTGTAGGGCACTGCATTAGCAAGCCTGGATTTGTTTCCCAGCCAAGAACTACATACCAAAACACAAATACCTTGAGAATCTGCATCTTGGAAGTTGACCGGTATTTAATTCTGAAGTTTATAGACAGGCTATATTAGGATTTTATTTGAAGCTGAAGAATTGACTCAACAAAATTTACAGAAGGCATTTTTAAAACCGTGGCTGAAATCAATGTCCATATATTCATAATGATACTAAGATTTTATAGGTACTTTAACCAACTGTTGGAATATTTTGATGTTTTACCTTTGATATGTTTCAAAAGAGATGTGACACCCATTCAATGAATAGCAAGCCTAACACACTTCTTGGCTCTTTTAATTTTTTTTTTTTATTGTCTAAGTGTCTGGCTATGGTCATTGATGTAATAAAATGGAATTTTTGAATTTCCAACGTAGAGAAAAGATAAATGCTTCACTAAATCATTGATAAGAACTTAACCTATTGCTTGTTTCTTAATAATTCTGTAATGCACACATCATAACCAGCACTCACTGTCAAAGCTTTGGAGTGGAGCGTTAATTCTGGGGCCAGAACTCCCTTTGTTTAGTATATGCCTCTCTAGTTAGAAGTAAGCATTTCCAGTAGATCACAAATTAATCTGTAAAGCGTTCTTTACAGAGAAGGTTGTGTGGCCGCTCCTGTGAAATGTTCTGTTCCTCAGGATGATGAGTTAATTCATCTGGAACAACGTTAGTTCATCAAGGTTTGTGGTTTTAGATCAAATTCCTGTAATTTTGTATGCCATCTGATTTAATGTCCACTTAGTTTAGTGGTTAGGCAGCCATTGGCAGGCACAACACATGAATCCAATATCAAAAACTGGAAAAAAGGCAAATTCTTAAACATTTAATTCAGGCATCCTTAGGCTGAGATTGACTTGCTGCTTTTTCCCCCCTCCTGGGGAAGTGTAGATCTAGATAATGCCAAATCTTATTAAGAAAAGCCTAAATAATGTAAAACATTGTGTGTAAATATGCCCATGGTAAAATCTATGCTTGAGGAGAGCTTGTAATGAAAGAGGGTAGGAAAGAGTGGGTTGATTTCGAAAGAAGATTATACACATTCCTTTGGGAGGTTCTACCTTACTCTCAAATACAATTAGACCAGTTCACAGGGTGAAGATCAATTGGCTAGAGTTTACTGATAACCCCCTTCTCTTGGGAACTTGGTAGACCTTTCAAATGCTTTCAATTTGAATGAAAAGTTGAGGCTTGATTTTTGTCTCTATTCATTTATTACTATTTTGTAGTAACATTTTTGATCAAGAGTAAAAAAAGTCAACGTATAGAAAAAAATATTTAGAAGAATACTTACATGCTTTGCTGAAACGGATGCAAAGTAACATAAAATTGTTTCCCTTACGCGTCCCAGTGGAAGAGGCAAGGGGCTTTCATTCATGTTTAAATATTTTTGTTGATGCCCCATTAAACAAGTCAAAAGGTTTCTTACTGAGGCTTTTAGAATCTTAGAGCATTTACCATGTTGATGTTCATTGTGAAACCCCAATGGGAGTTATCTCCTTATTTAACCACAGAGCACATATCCAGGGAATACCTGTTAACCAGTCACTGATGAGAAAATGCTGGTGTGTAGGGTACTTCTTGCCATTAAACAGCCTATAGGTAGATTGGCAGCTAACAGAAATATTCCAAATGACCCTAAATATGATGACTGACTAGTGAATGATTTTAATAAAGAGTACCGTAAGAATTTCAAGGAGGGTGCCTGGAGGGCTGTGTATGAGCTTGACAAGTAGAACTATTACTTCTGTTGTTTCATCTCCTGAATGCTGTGATTTTACAAGAAATGTGAAGGGCCCTCATGAACACGGTTAAAGGACCAAAAGCTTCTGCTCACATCCCTAGCTATTAACCAGAGCTGAAGATTTGTTCAGAAGGAAGAATCAGGAAATGGGCTTAGAAAGATAAATTTGACATCAAATTAGAGAGGAGATTGTATTTGGGATTAGAGGCTTTATTTTCTAGCAGATTAGGATCCATTGGAATCTCTATTTGTTTGTTTTTTCTTTGTTTTTTACCTTTCTTTTTTAAGGTAAAACAAAACATTGTTATAACTTTGTTGTTTCAGGAAGGCGAATTTTTGGTATAAAGGTGTCACAAAATTCAGGCCTGCAATGACAAGGGCCTCCAGCAGGCCACTGCCAGTGGGAAGGTGAAGGCCCCACGGAAACAACTGAACAGACTGACCAAGCCAATGACTGTTTACTGGGGATAAGGGAAAGGAAGGAGTCCAAGATGTTGTCCAGGGTTGGCACTTAGGTAAAGGGCAGATGGTACAGAAACAGACATTTGAGTGCTGGGGAGCAAGGAAGTACTGCTTCTGGGAAGTAGCAGTGACAGGAATTTCTCTCTCTAACTTCCCTAAAAGAGACTTATCAGTTCATCAGCTGATTCCCATGGGGAACAACATTAAATAGTCCAGTTGTCTTGGATAGTAAATGTAGCAATTCCTCATACATCTAGCCATAATTAATTCACTCTTGCAAGGGAAGTTCAGAGGTGGTTTCAGCCCATTACGAAAAGATGCTGCTGAAGAGGTCAGTGTGAATATAACTTGATTCCATCTTGAAGAATCTTACAGTGACCCTTCAGGGGGATTTTTGATGATTTTAATAATGAACACTGAAGAGCATTAGAGATACTACTGTACGGTAAGAGAGAACTGGCTATAAACCAGGAGGGAAGCACAGGTGATTTGGGATGAATGATGAAAAGCTCAAACTTAGTTGGTAGGAATCACAGGGCATAAAATGGAGGGGGTTCTTTGGGCAAGTAAGATTTCATCCAAGATAACCAAGGCAAAATGACTTATAGGTTAAGGAACAATAATGATTGTAATAACAATTATTTCAGGAGCACCAGTAATAATAGTAACTGTTTTTATTGACCACATGCTAGGCACCATGCATGATTCTAAGTAATTTACATATATATGGCTTCATTTAATTTTCAAAAAATGGAATAGTTTATACTAAAACGTTAGACAACTGAAACCCATTGGAGAATTTTAAACAGGGGAGTGATTAACAGCCGATGCTTGGGAAGATGAACAGCATTGAGCATAAACTGGTGGGAAGGCAAGCTGTGGTCAGAAGATCTGTTAGGAGGTCATTGCAGTAATTCACACAAGAGGTAACAGGCATTCAAGCTGGGCATCCAAGCTAGGTGGGAATGAAAATCAAGGAAGGTCCTGGTAACATTTTTTTAGCAACCGTCTACTGAATACCTACTATATGCCTGGTTTTGAGTTAGGCTCTGGGCAATAGACGCAAATAAGACAGACCCAATCTCTGCTATTCTGGCACTTAAAGTCCACCAGAGGACATGGTAGAGAATAAATTTCCTGGCCTAGGTAATAAATATTGACCTAAAACTAATCCGGATGTATGTGTGCTTAGGTATGTGTATGTGTGCGTATGGCTGCCTAACCTGGTCTTTAGGGATCTTGAATCTCAGTGGCATTTTCCGTCTGCCTCAGAGCTCTCTCTCTTACTGATTGGCAGAGAACACAGCAGGGGGGACGGAACGAACTCAGCTGCAAGCCAGACAGAGACAGACATCTTTGGGGGTACCGCAGCTTGAGAGAGCAAAAACATTTTTCTTCAAATTCTTTTCTTCCATAGGTCAGGGTAAGGATTAGGGCAACTGACGTTGGAATGGAAGAATGAGGATAGAAAAATACTTATATTTTGCCATTCCTCACAATATAGACTAGACTATCTTCCTCATTGTATGTGTATGTAAGTCTATTCTAACCCAGTATACCAACACAAAACTGTGAAACTTACAGTATTTTGCCCTGTTCCCATGAACTCAGAGCAGTTCACACTCACATTACCCAGTTTATTTTCCCAACACTCCTGTTGGGCTGATGTTATGAAACTTTCATGGAAACCAACTTAGAGGTTAAGTGACTTATCCACAGGCACATAGCTGGGAGTGGAGACAGGAGTAGACAAAGGTCTTCCAACTCACTTTCCCCACAAAATTATGAGTCAAAAAGTACCCTGATACGGTGTTTTTATAGGTTCAGGGAAGAAGTGACCCTGGAGTTATTGTGTAATGTACTAAATAGAGTCTTGAAAGATTGAATTAATTAAAATTAATAAAATAATTAAAAGTTAATTCCTTAAAGAGTTGAGGTTAATTCTAAGAGCATTTAATTATTTGAGCTGAAGTTAGGAAGAACGAGGGATTTGGCTTTTTGAGACTAATTATAATGATGATCCAAGTTATCATCTACAAAAAGAAAAAATAATAGTAATTTTTGCTCAGTGATCTACAATGCTTAATGTCCAAACAACCAGATTGACGTTATGTTATATGTTTTTTGGTGAATATGTTTTTCAGTTTTTGCGAATATTTATTGTTCATCATTTTTTTAAGGCATCTTTCAATGCATACACATCAGATCATTAAACATTTCTACTTTGGGTGGATAAGGAAGAGAAAAATAATGGTATTTTGTCTCCTTTTCTCTACCAAAATTTTACTATATTTTAATTTATAGCAGTGTTTTCACTTAAACTTGGTATATATTTTTTGTTGTTGTTGTGCTTTACACACAAAATAACCACTCGGCGTAATAGCTTAGGCCTGAAATACATCAAAATAGCCCAACAAAAAATATTTTAAATATGGCAGTCTTAATTGGAGTTTAGGAAATAAATCTTTGAGTATAATAATTTATTCACTAGAGCTGTTGTCTCAGCAAAGTATTTCATCTTAGTTTCCAAAGAGCTTCTAGTCATTAGTAAATATATTTAAAGTCAAAACAAAAAAAAAAAAAAAAAAGAAAAAAAGAAACTCACTTTCATTCTGGCCAAATATACTATAAAATACTCAAGTGGTAAGCAAGTCGCCTGCATTTTTTTTTTTTTTAGATCAGATAGGTGATTATGCTTGTGTAGTTAATTAATAAAATAGGAAGTAGGTAATGGTTCAGTGGGGAAACTTTTATATCACGGTATCTGTTATGAAGGATCCCATGTTATAGGGACAATAACGGGGTGCTAATTCTGAACGCACACAGTGCCGTCCTACAAAGACATCAAGATTTGTAGGAAATCAACCCTCCAGCAGTCCTGGCAAGCCAGACTGACCCCAGCAAATGAAAATAATCAAAAGTAATTAGAAGCGTGCTGGACTACTCCTCGGAGAGCCAAGCGGGAGAGTAAACATGCCTGAATCCTCGAGCCACTGCAAAGGCCCATGTCTGAGCTGTTAGGTGCCCTGACCTTGTCCACATAAAGATGTGATTTATGAAGTGCAGGGCACAGCAGCAGGGCTTCTGTCTTCTCCTGGAGAACCAAATTACTGAGGTGGAGATTAACATGCTTTCAGTAGGGCCCATTTCCAGACCAAGGGAAATTTTTTATTTACATTTTTTTTACCTTTAATTTCCTTCTTTCTTTTTTTTCCCCAACAGTTTCCTCCCCCACACCCATAGATTTAAAAAAAAAAAAAAAAAGACAAAAGTCCATCAAGAGAGACCAGAAATATCTTTCCTGAGCAGTGATGATGTATGTCAGTGACTATAGACATTCAGAGCCCTTTTGTGACTATAGACATTCAGAGCCCTTTTTATTTGTAAATTTATTGTGCTGGACTGTTTTGTTGGGGTCTACCTATCCAGCACCACAGAATTCACCTTCAAATCTGGGAGCCCATCTTGTGAAATACTCCCCCCCCCCAATTAAAACACATACACTAAAATTAAAATATTACCTTTGAGTCCATGGCTTTCTGATCTAGTTTCTCTTGCTAGATATTATGCTTCATTACATGGCTTACTCTTTAAGTAAAAGGATTTGGGAGAAGGAACTTGTAGGTGGTCAAGAATTTGGAGGGAAAGAAAGAGGAGAGACAAATTGGAGTTTCTGTATTGGGGAAAATATTTATCTGAGAATCAGTGGGGAGTCTCTTGAATCCTAAAGACATATATAGTTTTTCTCATCTTTGCTTCAGTTAAGTTAAATTTTGCAAAATCCCATTCTAATGTGGAAAAGGAAGCATCGATTTTCTTTTTAAACACACATCAATATCTATACATGAAGCTAATTTAATTAGCAAGCAGTTATTGTTCAGCCAAATGTCAATTTCTCAGATTATTTCATGCTTCTTGATGTGAACTGTATGAAACAAGATTTAACAGGATCTCCATGAATGAAACTGCTCTTGAGAAATGTAAAAATGCACTTGTACATTCTTGAAAAGCTACAAAAAAACAGTGTTAAAACAAAAATGTCAGGCTTGAACTTCAGTGTGTATTTAGCCACCTCAAGAAACCCAAAGCTGCGGAATTAAGGGAACTCTACTTAGGCTGAGGTTATAAAGTGCCTTCCTCTATAAACGAAAAACATAATGTCAGGGTGAATGGGAACATACTTTATTAACTTTATGGTATTGAAAACTGCCAGCAAGTTGTCTTGTTTTTAAATATTGTCCTCTGCAGAGTGTTACAGGGCTGTTTGTCCACAGGAAGCCTATTAAAAGTGGACAGTGCAGTCATTTCATCTGGCTTTGGCTGGACTGCTTTTCTTTCCTTTAATGATGTGCTGGAATGTACCATGCCCATAGGGTCTCCATTAGCAGAACTTTTACTTCTGGGACAACCATGAAGTTTAAGGCTTAAAAGAGGCATCAGTTTACAGTCTTGTGGGAATCACTTGAATACTGGAGCACTAACTTCTTACTGCTTTAACTAATATATTGACTTATTTTAAATAAACAGTTACACAATGAAGGCAGAGCCTTATTGGAAATCTTTGAGCCTTTTAAAGATTCTGCAATCCATGCAGATGGGAGAGGAAGGAAGGGGCCTGAGGAGGGTTTATGCCCTTTTCAAACCAGGAAGAAAACACGTTAACCTCTCCCACCTCAGCCCTGCCATCAGCCAAAGGGGGATCTTTACAGCTCCCAGAAAATCTATCAACTCACACTCAAACCTCATATTTTCCAATGCTTTTTTCCTGGTAAACAACAATTAACGGAATGAGACAGAAAAAACAATATTTTAATTCCTTCTGGAAAAAATGGTTTAAGAGTATGATTCTCTTTTTAAACATTGCTGATGAATCACTCTATTTTCTGCTTTCCCCAGAGCTATACATTTGTTGTAGGACAAGTTCTTCCATTCCATTCCCTTAATATTTAGATCATTTGTCCTGATACATGTTTGCAAATTAAAGTTGGTTTGAGATTATAGTAAAACCATTATTTTTAATAGGCCATTTCAAGGGCAGCGCTAAACACTGCAGAACACGCATGTTACTGATTACTGCTGAGCAGACAGCGGCTTTTGCAGATTAATTTGTAACTGGGAACTACTGTAAACAGATTTCACCAGAAATCCCAAGGAATAAAGGGAATTGGTGGTGGTATTTGGCTCCTTGTATTTATTTATTGTTTTAGAAACCTCCTGATGGAAAGCCAGTTAACCAGAGAGAAAAAACAAGCCCCCTGCAACAACCTTTTCCTCCAGCCCTCTGTCCCCTCTTCTGTTTCACTTCTGACAGGAGTAGTTGGGTTAGGGTCTTCTAAAGGGTTATTGAAATACCAAGAGGCTCCTTCCATGAGAACCAAGGCCCCGATCTCACTACCCTGGGATTTCAGGACCTTACTTTTAAACTTACAGCTGTGTCGTCGGGGAAAAAGTGGGGTGACTCTGTCTTTACACCAAGTTATTATATAATCAAAACAGGAGAGGGGGCGTGTAGGAGAGAGGGAGAGAGCGGGAGCACGAGAGCAAGGGTGGGGGGCGAGAGCCAGGGAGAGAGATTAATATTTAGTGTTTGCCCGGGTCCTTCTGATGATTTCCTTTAGTCTTTCTCACAGATTATTCAGTAGAGAGCAAGACTGATGATGATGATATTAATAGAATAATGATAAGGCTAAATAATCCCCCAACTCTCTAGATAAATCTTCCAAGGTTTCAGAGAGAAGGCGTTAACTCTTTTGGCTCTGTTTGGAGAAGAGAATGTCCTACGTAGAGCTAGCCCTAGCCCAGGCCGGTGTCTGCGTTGTCTGGAGTGCGGGGTGCACTCGGCCAGAAGCTCGGGGAACGCGGGCCGGCCGACGCGCTAGGCGCAGGGCGAAGCCCGAGGCCGGCGCCCGCCGGGCGGCAGTCGCTTCACCTGGGCGGTTGAAACCGCAGCCGCAGCGCCTTAATTCGGGGCGCAACGCCACCTACCGGACTCCTGCCGCATCTGCAAGTACCAGACCTTGAAAGTCGCCCCGCCTCCCCCACCCGAACTCAATATAAGGGAAAAAACTCGGAGGCCCTTTCCACGAAATCCTAATTTAGCCAGGATCTGCCACCGATTCTACCCGACCTTTTGTTTATCCACCGACGTTTCCTCCTTTTCAGAGCCGCTTTGTAAAGGGCAAGGAGGCGGGGGCCGCGGGGCTGGGGCGGGGGATTGGGGCGCTGAGTTCTCAGACCCCCTGATCAGGCCGCACTGTCTGAAGCAATCGGTTCCCCAGATTACTTGTATTTAATACACAATGCATCATAAAACAAATCCCTCATCCTGACAGGAAGAAAATAGAACAGCTCATAGCTCGAGCCGGTCCAATTTATGGCTAAATTAAAAAAAAAAGGGGGGGGGCTCCGACAATGGGCAAGTTGAGGAAGGGCAGGAAATCAATGGCAGCAAACCCGGGGCTCTTAAAGGTTCTCAAGCGCCGAACTCTATGGGAATATCTGACCGCGTTTTAGGTTATTTACAAAGGATTTTTCCTGTCCTACCTACCACTGCTGTGCGATTTTCCCTCAAACAATGGCCATTATCTGAAATAACAGTTCAATGTCACAGATAACAGGCCACCGAAACGAATTAGTCACCACCTCTTGTCATTTTCTCTCCCCCACATCCCTCCCTTTTGTTACTATTTTTGTTTTTAAATCAGCATTTTGGGGAAATATACATCTACTAGATTTACACGTCTGTTTGCACTTGGAGAAAACAAAAAGGGGACTTGGCGTTGTCCCCGTTTGTTGATAAAGTTGAACATAAGCGGGCTTTCCATAGCCTTTCCCTCCACCCCTCCCCCGCGAGGGTCCCTCGACTTTCTTACTTTGCTTAACTTTCCATTGTTGAGCTGAGAAGTTGGATTTGTTCATTTGTTTTTATGAATGGAGTTTTGTGGTAAAAAGAATTTATTTCTACTTAACCGGTGGGTTTTACTAAATTTTCCAAGGTTAACTATAGGTAAATCCGTAGACTCTCATTTTGTCACGCATTCCCTATATTCTTTCTTCCAGTGCTGTTTCTGAAATGTTTTGATAAAAATTGACCATATATATTAGAAAGGTATTAATCACCCTACAGTACTGATCCCCAAAGCAGCATTTATAATGTTAAAAGTTTAAAAATAACCTGAGTTGTCAAACTGCTTAATTCCACTTTTGGACGTTCATGGTGTTTTAATTAACGTATCACAGTATATGGCAAAAACTCACCAGATAATTGTCAATCTCCCCAAGTCCTTAATACGCTATTTGGACAGGTTATATGCAAAAAATGTTTCAGATTTTTAAATTACTTCTTTTAAGGAAAATATGATTTGAAAAAGTAGCATGCTGTTCAGCTGACCTAACTATAATAATAGAGGGAACAGAGTATGCATTTCAATAATAATCATTTGAAAATTAGCTTAGCAGAAAACTGGAAATGGACATGTCAACTTTCACTGTTAGGCTGCTGTTTTCTGAAAATTTCTCAACTAATTACTAGGTTTAGCATGAGCCAGTGTCTCTTTACCCTAAACCCCATTCTCGCCCCCTCCAGCGCCCCGCCCCCAGGCTTGGTGCACACACCCTCACACCCCCCAAAGCACTTCACCACCCGATCACTCCCATCCCCCATCTCTAACATCTCCAACACACACACCACACACACACGCACGCACACACTTACACTTGTGCTTTCAGGACAACGAAACAGAGGATATTTCCCTAGGGAAAGAAATCCTGCCTAGCGAGATCTCCCCATTGGCTGTTTACCCGGAGAAATCTACATGTTTAAGGGGGATGGTGTATCCATAATCAGTCTGTCCCTATAGGACTTGGGTCTTGGCGACCTTTTTGTGACCTCTCCCGCCAGAGGAGGCTGCTGTCACTTTAAAAATTTACTGAAAGAGGAGCCCGTCTGGCTTCCGATCACTCTGGGCGGCGGGAGATAGCTCCCTTTCTCCCTCGCCCCGGGTTCTTTCTGGATGGCCGAGCAGATCCTCTTTAAAGAGACAGTTCATGAAATAGAAACCCGGCGGCTGCGCTTGGAGTTGCGAAAGGGGACGATCCCGTGAGGGTCTAGGACTGGGGAAGGCGCTGCGGAGGATCTAAAAGGGGGTAGAGCTCCCCTCGCCTCCCCAGGCCCCCCACCTTTTCAGACTCTCCTCCTCCTGCCTGTTTTCCCCCCCTTGGAACTGGGAGAGAGAAGTGGAAGAAGTTTTAGTGGGTTTCAGATAACTTTCATTACACATCGGGCTGATAAGAGCAAGAGAAAGTGAGAAAAGAGGGAGGTGATGTGAACCAGAAGGAATAGCTCCGAGCTCATTTAGGAAGGGGGAAAAAAAAGCCAAAACACACCAAACCCGGGTCACCCAGACGAGAGGAGACTTCATTTCTGGTCTTAAAAATACACTGTTGGCGGACAATAAATCTGAAACGCGTGGTCCTGGCGAGCAGATCCTAGAGACGGACAAAGTTATCAGAGACCTATTCGGAAATCGAGACGCGAGGCTTTCTTTTTTCTTTTTCTTTCTTTTCTTTTTCTTTTTTTTTTTTTTTTTAACATCCCGAAATGTGGTTCGGGATCGTTTGAAAGGATTTTCGTGCAGGAAAGCTGGGGGCTGCTGATTATTTTATTTTGTTTGTTTTAATTCTTCTGTGATTGCCTTTTATTGCTGAGTTGAGGCCATAGAAATCTTAAGGTAAGAGAACTCACTTAAAAAAAAAAAAAAGAAAAGTCTTGGCGATGTGCATAGTTTGTAACTTCGGACAGTTTCCTGCCTTGGCACCCCTTCTCCGGGGCGCCCCCCGCCCCCCAGCCTTCTTTTCCTACTTGCCCGCAGTCTCGCGGAGCCCTGCTGCTTATCTACGTTGCTGGGACTGGCGATTTCCTTGTTCCTCCTGTGGAACCGTGCGATCTGGACGCGTCTCCGGGGTGGGTCGTCCGGCCTTCGGTGGGTCTCTCTGCCGGCTGTCGGCCTTTTTTCTTCCCGCTCTTCTCCTACTTCCCCTCCCTCCGTGTGTCTGTCCGTCGGTATCAGGGACGCAGAAGGTGGGGTTGCCAAAATCTGAATTCCTGGCACCGGCCACGCGACTTTGGAGCCGCTTTCGGCCGAGTTCCACCTTGCCAAGTAACAGCTTTGCTGTCCAACATCGTGTGCTGCTTCGCGAGAAAGTCACATTCGGACCCTTTGGCTAGATTGTGGGGATTTTTTTTTTCTTTCCTTTTGCTGTTGGTTTTTTGAAAGGGCCTTTCTCTAAAGTCCACCTAAAGGGAATTCTTTTTTTTTTTTTAAGCTATCTTTGGAACTTGACAGCTTTTAAAAACACAGGAGTGTGTTAGATGAAATGACGGAAGATGTGTTCTTACTTTATTTTATTCGAGATTTCCGAGACGATTAAGACATTTGGGAGACAAATGCAGTTCTGCTAGCGAATCAAAAGTGAATAATTCACCCGGGGGGGAAACGTTTTTGGAGAAAGTTCAGCTTTTGTCTTGGGGCAAGAATATTGATAGTAAGAAAGTTAATATGTTGGTGAAATTTTTGAATAATCATGTAACATATATGTAAAAAGACATTCTTTAGAAATGAACCTGTTTTTAAATTAATTTCACTGTTGACAGTGGCAATGGCAATAATGTTAACACGGAATAAAATTACACCTAGAATTTTTATGTGCAGTATATGCAATACTTAACTCCCTGCCCCCGCAAAAGGGAATGCTCGAAAGCTAAGGGGATAGATGATGCTTGACTTTGAAATTAACAAGTTTTCCACGTCTTTCTGCAAATATGAAATGGAACTGGTGTTGCATTTCATTGACTTCACCCTATTTCCTTCATTAAATATTTCTCTAGTGTGTCAGTACAACTGCCTTTTTTTTTTTTGCTAGTCAAGAAAACAAATAACAAAAGATCGACCAGAAACCAAACAAGCCAAAAAACAAACAAAGCAAAATCCCAACTTTTTGCTATTTAAAATGTGTATTGCTATTGTTATTTATGCTCCCCTGTAGACATGGGGGGGGGGAATCTCAAGTTGCCATTAGAGTCACTCAACATTGAGAGTTGAAGAAAACAACTTAAAGTTTGTAATTTTAAAAATAAGAAATTGTTAATATTTGTCTTTCTCACTAGAGAGGCTATTTAAAGTAGACTTTCTGTTGTTGTTAGTGTGAAGATGTGTCTTGAAAAAGATGTACGTGTGTGTGTGTGTGTGTGTGTAGCAAATATTATCCCTTTCTTCTGTTTTGATTTTTCTTTTTTAAATTGTGGGACTACTTATTGCTCTTTAATTGCCTCATGGCCAAAGGCTTATTCATAAAGCCTCTTGACTAGAGCCCTCAGAGCGCTGGGCTGCTTCTTGAAGTTTGTGGGTGAGTTGATGAGTTGAATCTGCAACTAGGTGATTACCTGAATTCTATGGAAGATTGCTTTTGGTCTATGTACCCAAGAGTTTAGTTTTTACTTTTACATAGGTGTAGATACAGCAGGGTTCTGTGGGAGTTATTTAATTCATTAGTTTTTGTTCTGGACTGTCTTATTTAGTCTGTGATAGGAAACTTCCTCAAGTTTGCATTAACTGATTGACATTCACATTACCAGCCTTTCTACTTATTCGCCATTAGGTCAACAACTCTGCAGTTTTTAATATTGATGTTTAAAACGTTATTGCTGCTAGTGAATCAGAATAGCTTCGTGTAAGTATGCAAAACTTTAAAAATGGACGTTTCCCATTTCAATTTTTGTTTAAGGTGCCCTAAGTAATGATTAATACTCAAGATAGGCCAAATGTAAAATTTTGTGAAAAATAACAATACAGAACCATAGATAATGATGGCAATTTATTATAATATTACTATATATTTTTTACTTGTTCACAAGTCAGTTTTGTTATTTTGCTTACTAACCATAAAATTGAAATATGCATTGGCATGTGTTAACTAAAACATTAGGTTGCCATATTTTGTATGAGTGTTTACCAATCATTTGTTTTCATTTATTTTTCTTAAGTTTGGTCAGAAACATTTATGAGACAGATCTTATTAACTTCTTCCATTAAGGGCGTGATTGAATTGTTTCATGGTAGTGAAATGCAAAGTGAAAAGGAATTTAGTGATATTTAAAGTTTTTTAATTGAATTAATTTAAAAGGCAAAAATGTGAAAGTATACAGTTACATGGGAAGACAATCTGAATCTAAAACATTGACTATTTAGTTTAGAAATATGAGGTTAATATATGCTGTTCAATATTATTTTTTGTAAAAATCACATGGAATAGAATTAAGTCAATAGCACTCATTCATGCATAACAAGGAAACAAGCATTTTTAAATCGATCAGTTTTTGCAATAATGTACAGTTGCCTTGTTCTTTTAAAAAACGGTACATTGCTGCTTCTAAGATAACTTATTATTGTTCCTCCTTTATTAATATGCATGCTGCCTGACTTTTTTTTTTTAAGGATTTAAAGGAGGACTATACACTTGAATAAAGTGTTTTCAAGCAATTAACCATTCTAATGAATGAACTGATATGGAAATTGATTGTTCTCATCTTCTTCCTTCCAGATCTTAGATGAGTTTTGCAATGTGAAGTTCTGCATAGATGCTAGTCAACCAGATGTAGGAAGCTGGCTCAAGTACATCAGGTTCGCTGGCTGTTATGATCAACACAACCTCGTTGCATGCCAGATAAATGACCAGGTATGTTGTAAAGATTTTCTTGTCTTTCTTTGAGAGCACTAAAGTATCAGTGAAGCCTGAAGAATAAAAATAACAGTGAGCTGCAGTAGACCCTTGTGGCCTGTTTGTTGATATGGTGAAAGGTAATGCACAAATATAAGTAAGATGCAGAATAAATTTATTTGCAGTACTACTTTCTTTCAGTGCTACTTTTTTGAGTAGTTTACGCGCTTTGTAACTTCATAAATACTCTAGTTTTCTGAGTGTGATTGAATGTTTTAAAAACAGAGTACTATTTATTGCTAGTTGTTCTTTACCTTTTTTCTTTACCATCATAATAGAGAAACATTCATGGGAAGTATTGAGCTACTCAATAGCACTTTATGAATTTGTGCAGAAATTGGAGGTGATACACTTGAAATATTATATAGATTTTACTTGAAATAGTAGGTATCTTATCTATCTCTCTCTCTCTATAGATATATATATATATCTATATATATATATATCTCTATAGATATATATATATATCTATAGAGAGAGAGAGATAGATAAAATCTACATGTGGTCTTATCTGGCTGTGCATTTTATATTGATTTGCCTGTTTATAAATGAGAAACACTTTTAGATTAATCAAAATACTCCTTTTTTTTGGTGAAAAGTTTAAAAATATCACTGCTGGAAATTGCTTTATGGAGGCCCATGCAGTGAGGTTAACTTTTAATAACAATAACTATGAAATAAGATCATGAAAATATCATGAAGCATATTTTGCACTCAATAAAATTAGGTTATGAATCTTGTAACTTAGTATGACAATACCTGAAACAACAAAAGGTGTAGCCTGTTAATGAACCCACACTGTTGGGTTCAAATTTAATTATGTTATCCATCATTTATTTCTTTTAACCCAATGGTTACCTAAATCAAATATGTTTCAAAGGCCATATTAAAATAGTTGTTTGGCAAATTTACTGTGAAAATCAGCACCAAGAAAAAGAAAAGTTTAAATTAGATGTTTCCAATTGAAAGCTGTTAAGTAATGTTAGCGTCATATGGCCTAAGACTCTATTTCAATCATCATTATGAGATTATTCTTTGGCATTTTACCAGCTACCAGATAATTTTTACTGACTAAACTGTGTAAGAGGTAGTAAATTGTAAAATTAGGTTTAAATAGGTATCATTTAAAAATCTTCCACATATATCAAAAATAATAAACCAATCAATTATTTTTTCCTTTCGCTGTAAGAAAACAAGAGGCATTATTGACAAAGGAAAACATTATTAAATTAACTATTGATTGGGAGCAGGAAATATCCCAAGTCCATCATATGAGTTACTGTCACATCAACAACAAACACTTTTTGAGCATACACTATTTGTAGATGTGGGAAATACATAGGTGTTGTAAATGAATTTTTCAGGTTATGTTTCCTAAAATAAAGGAGCTGACGGACCTCAAAAGGCAGCTGTAAGATGAAATAATGTAATTATATCATAATAATTATTTGCTACCATATTTACTGACAATAGGAGCTATCTCCTTGGACAGATAAAACTATTGTAGGATCAGTGAAAGGATGGTGTAAGAATGGGACTTGTGGCCAATACGTTTTTCCATTTAATATTTATGTGTCTCATATGTTGTAATAAATATACTCTTCTTATTGGGAATCTTGATTGCATTAAAAAAGCAAAACCATTTTGCTATTGCTAACTATGAATTAGATTGCTTCTTAGGGCAGGCATTTATAATTTTAACACAGTTACTTTTGAAGCACACATTATAAAATATATTGCTTTCAAAAGAAAATATGCTGGTTTCATACCATAATGAACAGCATGTTTACTTATTTTAATTGAAGAATGAAGGGAAATAGTTAATCAGGAAAAACATAAAAGGCCAATATTAGACACATACCTATTATTTCTGTAAGCACTCATTTTAAATTTATGTATTTTACTGGCAGAAGTCTAAGATAGTAACATAGTACATATCAAATAACATAATTGTGAAATTGACATTACATGGTCAAGTAAGTTCACCCATAAACAACGAGAGAGGAAAGTCAGACGTAAAAGTCAGATTTGTGTGATAGGCAATATATGCATACAATCATACTTAGCCCAGTTGACAAGACAAAAGAGAACAGATACCCAAATAGCGTATGCATATTTTATAAACATATTCATCCGTAAGCTTGTTTGCATAGTTCTACAAGTTAATTAAGAGTACAATTTCAGACTGCTTTGAAATGTGAATGTTGGACTAGGTACAATGATAAAAGAGCTGACTAAAGAGATTCTCTAGGTCTATTTTCTGGTTCTGTTTTCCATGAGAAATAAGAGTTGCCAAATGGTGAATAAGCACAACTCATCACATAGTGAACACTTTCATTGTGTGAGATATTATTTAATGTCCATAAAGAGAGACCTGGACCAGGAGTAGTTATTAAACACGAGCAACATCAACTCATCTGCACAAACAATAGCAGATGAAGCACTCTCAAGAAATTATTAAAAAAGTGTTTCTCTTTGCTCCGATTCTTAGATAGAGCTTGAGTTTATAAAATGAATTTTAATAACAGGACAGGTAAAAGTCCTGGGCTACAGAAAGGAAAAATGTCAGATGAGTCTCAACTGTAGTCTAGTCGTTATAATACTTATGATGTCTAATAAAGAAGGGGAAAGATGGCCCAGAACAAAACAAGGGTGTATGAATTATAGTTTATTTTTGCAAAGAAGATATTTTTAGAAATTCTGATGTTAAAGATTAAGCTTAATCAATGTGGATCAGTTTTATAATGATGTGGAAGAGTTCTATAAAAGAGAATAAATGTTCTTGCTAAGATGATAATACAGGTTAGTAATAGTGAGACAGTCAAAACATGCGTACTGGATAAAACCCATATCTGATTTGTCTGGTGGTGAAGAAGTACTTAGGAACAGCATGGATTTTGATTTTCAAGTAAAGTTGAGAAAAGATGTAATCTGGTTTGTCTCATAAAAACAAAGACCATGCAATTAACATTTTCCTAATACCTCTGTACAAGGATTTTATTTGAGGGGATTTTCCTGAGTTTAAATTTTCCAGTAGATTTCTGTGAGTTATTTTATTTCAGGGTTTTTTTCTGCCCCTCAGGCCAGAGTGAGCTTTGTGGCAGTTTTCTTTCTTAATGCTTCCTAGAAAGACCCAAGCTTATTGTTTTTAGATGCCTCTTCATGTTTTCAAAATTATTGCAGTGATGTTTTTGGAGATAGGAATTCTGAAAACACTGGAGTGAATGCTTAAATCATAATTTCTAAGTAGCTGCAGCTCCTGCCTGATATCCCCTGCCATCCCCCGGAAAATATTGTATTAACTATAGTAATTTATCTTTGAAGAAGAAGGTCACAACCAAAGACACTAGTAAATTAAACAATCGCATTCAAGTCATAAAATAGAAGATCTATAATAATGTCCAAGGTTCTTTATCCTTGAAGTCCTAATTAGTTTCCCCATATTCCTTAAAATTTCTATACAAGGTTACATAGCCACACTGCTGTGGCATAGCATTTAGCTGGAAATTTTTATTGAGATAGACAATGCTTCAATATTTTTACATTTTAACAGTCTGAAATTGTCCCCGGTTGCTTTCAGGAGCAAGAGCTGGCACTGAGAGGTAGAGCAGGGCAGGAGCAAAAGCAGAGAGTTGGAGGATGAAAGTTCTTTCCAGAATAGGTCCTCAGGAGGACCAAATATGCAGGGGAAGCATGAAAACAATTAATTATTTTGAGTTTCATTTACATCTGGAAACACCCATGTGTTGAATGTTAAGTAGGTACACATCTAGATGATTTGTTGAGGTTTTCTTTTTTCTTTCTTTCTGTTTTATTCTGGATATTTTGCTGTCCTTTCCTTTGATGTCTTGTAGGTACCTTTACAAACCATTCTGCTGGGTGGGTGTAGCACATTGCTTTAGATTTGGCCTCACCCTGCTCTTACCTGTCCCTCCATTCTTTGATAAGTCACCTCATACCTCCATATTTCTATACCCTCACCTTGAAAAAAGGCAAGGTGACCCATAGACCCCCTATCTACCTCAAACAAGGCCAGTTCTCATCTATGATATGTTTGCAAGTTTGGGGTACTTATGCAGTACCTAGTTCTTCGAGCACAGCTTTTCCCCTAATACTTCTTCATGGGGAAACCATATTGGTTGTAATCAGGTCAGTAAGGCACAATTCATATACGTTGACTTTATAGACTTAAGACCTGCCTTTCCACTCATGATAATTAGAATGATTTGGGCTTGTGCTTTGGGGTAACGTTTTATGTGTATATATGTATTCTGCATCCTGGAAGGGAACACGGTTTCATTCAAACTCCTGGCCTGCCCTTAACATGGTCTATAACTGGAATAAAGTCCTCAGAAACCCAAGACATTATTAATCTTGTCATTTACACAAGGTGATAAGTCCTTTCATTTTTAAACAGGCCCTTGACAGCTGGTATTTAGTAAGTAGAATAAGAGAAGTCTACTGTTCACTTTGAATAAAAAGAAATGTGTCAATAAGAGATTATCCAATGCCTGATGTATATTTTGAAGAAATAAGATATAGAAGAATGAGCGCCCCTCAGAGAAATCAAGGTCAGAATTCACGTAGGGGATTCTGCCAGCTCTCTTGTGGTTAATGAAGGGCAGCAAGATTCTGCAGTGTTTTCAGTTGGAACAGGCATTGTTCTCGTTTGTGCTTTACCTTATAAAGTTTTAACTGCTTCCAGGACGATCATGGCTGAATTGGCACACCCACTTTCCCTCTCCTTAGGTCCACGTCAATGGTTCTATCAGACGGCCGTGACACTAGAGTACTATTATTACTACAAGCTTATTATGGGCTCAATTATCAAGTTATTTTCTTTGGCTTTTTACGGAGAAAAAAAAGTTTTCCTGAATTATTCAATTAATGCAATTTGTGCAAAAAAGCAGGGAAGACCAGCGATGTGAAAAGCAATATGTAATTTGTTCGCCTCTTTCCACTTTTTAAAAATGTTTGCGTCAACTGTCAGGTAATTTGTTAATTTGCTCTTCCTTTACAAGGATTTCTGTCCACATTTTCTATGACCTCTTTTGATGTTAAAATTATTATTGGCTTGGGGCATTTTCTTTGCTTTCCTTTTAAGTCAAGTTCCACTTTTATACCAAAGTTATGCTCTGCTGTTTTAAGATGAATGCCAGCTGGCAGTACCCAGAGCCTGGCCTTGTGAACGGGGCCTAAGCTGACTTTGGGGGGATGTTGTCTGCCTGATAAGTTACTTCCTTCACCTGAAGATGAAACTGTCTCAGATATAGTTTGCCATTTGATATTCACATGATAAAACAAACACCCCTGCCCACCCCTACCCCAGAAATGTTTCCCTCACGTAATGATGCTCAGGAACAAGGTAGCCATAACACTGTGCAGACTAGGAATTTTATGAAGATTCACAGGTCACATAAGTTGAAAAAGTGGATGACCTGAGGTATTCTGTACATATTTTAAGTAATTAGTGTTTGCGTGTATGTAACACCTGCCATTCAGGAAGATCTCAAAGCATCACACCCATACTAGAAGCTAGCTATTTCTGGAATGGTGCCAAAGAGTTAGACGTCAGAATGCATTACAATCCATCAAGGTGGAAAACATGTTGGTCAAGGACACAAGAAAAGCCTCCAGCCTGGTAAAAAACCCAAAGATGATCTTTAGCTTCCTCATCATGTGGTGATGGAACTCTTCCCAGTTGTTCTGAAACCATTCAGAATGATCGGTTTTCCTAGAATCAAATGAAATGGCCACATTAAAGGCAGGTGACAAGAGGATATTTCTTGTGGGGACTGTAGGGGTCCTTAGAGGCCATTTCATTGAAACTTTCAAGGCTTCCAGGCTGGGTACACTGTAGGCTCCAGATATAATAGTAGGTGGATCCTTATCATTTGCTCTGTTTATACAAACTAAAACCAACAGTCAGTTCTCTGTTTTGTGTCATCCAATAAATTATACCTGGCTTTCTCCTCATGTTATTAATAAAGAGATAAATATGGGGGGAAGCTTCACCTCCAATAATATTTTTGTCCTGAAAATAACCGATGGATACATATTTTTGGATATAGGAAGACAGTACCTCATGTTTCTCAAAATATCTTCTAGTCTTTAGACTGTCATCTGAAAGATGAATATGGTATACCATCTCTTTGGAGAAATTAAGGAAACTAAGAGTGGTTTGCTTTGGCACAACTTGGCCATGATAAAACTACCATTCTGTCGGACAAATATCTTTCCATTCTGTAATCAATCTCTCTGTCTCCTGAAGACACTTCTCATTATCTCTTACCAGTTAGGCTGAGAATGTATAATAGAGTCCCTCTTGGTGAGACTAAAAACTTGACATTACTCATGCCCTCCTGAATATTGGGGTTTCCTACATAGCTATGGTAGATCGGGGGTCCAGACAGTGTTTTCTAAAGCTAGCACATATGCACACACTGTCTTTGTGGACCTGATGTTACCTCTCTGCAGCACCAGGGCTGACAGATGTGTTCATATCTAATGTTGACTTTGTTCGGATATGCAAACTGTCACCTACCTCCTCTCCCACCTAGCTTCCAAATGTTAAATTTCTACTAAGCTCTTCCTAGCCTTCTGACTGGTACATTGCATGAAGCTATAGAAAATAAAGCATTCAGGCTGAATGGTGGGAGCTGGAAGAGGCAGAAATCAACTGTCAATTTCAAAGGGAGAAGACCGCAATAGTCTGAAAAAGTTGTCTCTCCGTACAGATTCTGCAGGGAGTACATTTCTCTATTATTTCAATTATTACAACTTCCTGAATAGGTTGAAGGTCATTCATAATTCACACTTCTGTCATTTTTAGACATGCCAAATGCAGTCTATTAAGCATAAATAAAACTTCAGTGCTTGACCAGGAAAAATAAACGAGATTCATAACAATGAGGCCTTGTTCATCTTTTTAAAAGTAAATGATGTGTTTTCTTTTTTTCTTGTTTTCCCCCCTGTGCACTGAATTTCTCTTCTGTCTCATTGGTACAAGCACAATACTTTAAATTGATCCAAGCATAGCAAACTAGACTGTAAGTCTGGTCTGACAGATACTAGGTTTTTCTATTTTATAGGATAATAAACAAGAACCCACATTATTACCATTTATAAATACAAATAGTAGCATTGTCTATTTGATGGAGGACTAGGTTGAACACAGGCCTTGACAGTATAAAACAGAATTTGTCTGAAGTCTTTTATAACCTATTAACTTTCCTATCGGAATGCTTGCAAGCGTTTATACTCTTTTTAGTGCTTGTGCTCTTGGACTTAAATAACAAAAGAACATGAATATTTAATAAAATATGATTAATCCCAATTCCAACTACATATAATATATAATTATATGTAACATATATTATATACAAACTACTGTAACATACATATAAACTACTGTATATAACATATTATTACATATCCCTTATATGATATATAATTAGAATTAAGCATATGCCATTAAACATTCATTTATTTTAATATGAGATTGCTAATACGTTATGCAAATTTAAAATTTCCCCAAGGTGTATACTTTGCCACTTTTATAGGTCACATATAAAAATATATAACATATCCAAGTACATCCATGCTTATATATAACATTTTATGAAAATATACCTTTTGGAAGTCTAAAATTTGTTAAATCAAATCCAATCACCACTGCCTTTTATCCCTAGCTTAGCCTTGTGAATATTAACTGAAGGGATATCTTTTGGCATTTGGAACTGGTTTTGATGTTTGATTAAAATACATTAAGTATAATAATTATGTTTAGAGTAATTCCTATATAGATGTATATAATGTTAAATTTATGCCTTAAATTGTGAATTTTACCACTAGTAAAAGTGAACAATTTGGGGAATTTCTAGTTTTATTTTCAAAATTGAATGATTTAGAGTTAAAAAAACATATTTAGAAATTTCACTACTATGCTATTTTAGCACATTGAGAAAATTAAAAAATACAAAATGATTATTAATTAAAACATTTACTACAAATATTTATTCTTATAAATTGAGGCATCCAGAGATCTAGATATAATATCCATACTGACAAAGATAGAAAAATAGCTTTCTGGAAAAATAAAAAGAGTCCATGAAGATATTGGGAAATTTATGAAAAAACCACCTTAACTTTCAGAAGTGTCAAATGTATGCACAGTTAGGTCATGGTCATAACATGCTGTATTTCTGGAATTTGTTACTCGCTACCAAAGAGAAAACTCTAGAGGAGCTAACACATTTTAAAAATGCTTATCATGACTTTTAAAAGAACAGAATTTTTATATATTCCTATTTTCTTATACACTAAGGCCCCGTTCCTCTTATCTTTCAACTTCTATTGTGGGGAATTGAGATTTTTTTCCTTCTTAGAAAGCATTCCGAGAGAGACACAGCAAAATAATAAATCAACAACCCTTTTTGTATCAATTTGAACTTTTTCTAAGTCTTTGAGACTTTGGAGTCCCTCTTTATATACTTGAGTTGAATTCATCACAAAACCCCAGATCCAGGACATTTTTATTTTGGATCCAGATAACTTTTTCCATAAAACCCCCTGATGGGAGAAGAGACCTTTTCTTTTATGGAATGCAACAGAGTAATGATTCCCTTCCATTTTTCTCCAACTCAAAAACCAGAGAGGTTATACTGGTAGGATCTCTGCTTCTGGTGTGTAACTCAGATGACATATAATTCATAGGACTGCAATAGAGCCGAGATTTTGAGACTACACTGAGTTTAAAGACATTATGGTTATATTTTTTATGAGCATGGCCAAAAATACTTAATATACAAACCTGTGGGGAAAAGCTACATTAATCACTTCTGTTATTTATTTCATTTTTATTTGCTGAAAGACCTATTTTATAATATAAAAGCAGAGATGTGATATCTGATTTTCAGAAAGGTTTGATTCCTCCAAAATTACATTCCATCATTCCTCCCCATAGCTGTTTTGAGGCAACGAATTGTCATTATGTTTTTGTTTAAACTCCTCCTCTCCCTTCTCCAAGGTAGAACATAAATTAACTTTATATGCAGACATCTCTGGATTCGAGTATTCAAATTATTTTTTAGGGTCATTGTAATTATAGGTGGAAAAATATAATGTTACCGAATCTTTCTAAGATCCTAAGAGATGAGATATAAAAAGGATCACAAGTGGTAGCAACACCTCGAAAAAACCCTCTAGATTTGTAAGGGTGTGGTGGATGGGACTTCGAGGCACATTCTTATTGCTATATGAGGAAGTGTGCCCAGAATCTGCCCTCATTACGTCTGGTGCTTGCCAGTTCTTTTCAAACCTCAGTTTCATGAGCACCATAAAAATTCACTTAAAATCGAAAAGAACACCCTGAAGTTAAAACCCACTCTGCTTTGCCTTGCCTTTCGTGGCCCAGAATGTCACCTTTTACCTCCAGTAAATAAAGCCAACATCAACACTCTTCCGTGTCTTTTATTTTTTATGCACTCAATATTCCTCACATGACAATCTGGATACTTAAGGGGAATTACAGTAGCGATCGATGTCCCTGCAAAGAGAATTGTCTCTATACGCTATACTTACAATGTACCTATCATTTTCTTTTGTTTCTTGGACTGTTCACACTGGATTGAGTAAATCTGAAATGGAATTAAAAAAGACATGATTAAGAGTGGACCACAAAGAAAGCATGATATCATAATACTTTCTTAAAATGACCTGGCATGTGTGTCTAAGCAGCGTTCCCCAACAGAGACAATCGCCCTGTGTGACGGTCTTGCAGGGTATTGTCTCTTTAACCTCACTATTTCCGAGAAGCCACCGAAAAGTTCTAATATGTCACAATTCAAATGTCAACATGTTGTTGGAAAGGAAGCTAATAAGTTAAACCTTTGAGAGATGCCAAAAAAAGAGGTGATTCAAACTGTTGAGAGAAGTCCATTGTTTTCTAAGGGGAAATAGAACTCCAGAATGAAATAGGGTGCTTATAAGCATTTAACTGGAAGATTTAGGGGGAAAAAAGTGAACGCACAATAATTTTTCTCAACCTGATAACTTTTTGAACAGAACTATTCCTCTCGGTGTACTTCCAAAAACAGGAAAATGTACAGGTGAGGGTTAATAAGATACGAACTGCACACTCACTGGTTTCTGTAGAAATAACACATGACAAGATGTGATTTTCTTAAGATAGTCTGGAGTCTATCTGTAGGTAGATATAAAGAATTTTAGCTTATATGATGACATATTCTAGCAACATTTTGCGTTTGGCATTACTTTCTATAAACCAACTTCACGTGGTTAAATTACTTTTGCATGAAAAAAATGATTTCATTTTAGCAGGAAAGAAACTAGGCAGAAAACACTCCTCATTGACTGATTTTTTGGATTTAGCACGATTTGGTGCTATGATGTTTTTTATAGGAAAATAAACAATTGGACTTTAGAGCCACCTACTGGAATAAAGAGGCACATACTTACATTTGATGTCCTCTGCTTTTTGAAAGATAAACAAATAGATAAATACCATGAAAGTTATGCACATTTCTGTTGATCTTATAAGATATTAATTTACTCAGTGTTCCTCCGTTTGAAATGTCAGCTATCCTGCAAGAAACCAACAGAGTTAAAGCAAGGCCCTCTGAAGATACATTCTCATAGTTCTTAGTAATTTGTGTCCTGTGAGTTTTCCCCATCGGATTGAGACTGAGCAGAATCGAATCCCTAGTTTTGTTGTTGTCTTTGTTGCTCTGGTGGTTGTGTGTGTGAATGTTCATTTTCACCAGTTAATTGTATAACCTCATTCTTTCTTCCACAACCTCTATCTGGTCATGGAATTGTTGTTTAATAAATAATCTTAGAATAAGATTAAAAACTAGGAACATTTTTTTGTGATAAAATGAATAAGCACCTTAAATATTTTCATGATTAAATGCTTTTTTTTTTTGAGATGTGATTTACATATAACATTATATTAGTTTCAGGTGTACAACATAATAAATTAGATATTTGTGTATCTTGTGAATGAAAATGCTTTTGTAGATGGAAAAAACCCTGAAACCTGGACAAGTAAGTTGGACAATGACTTGCCTAAGGTCACAGAGCTGGTCAGGGGAAAGGTAGGCAGCTCTGGGGAATTACAGGTCCACATTTTCCCCACAGCTTTTTAGTCAGTCATTAACCGATTTATTAAATTCTTTCTCTCCTCAGAATTTTGCTAGAAAGCAGGGGAATAAGCACCACCCCCTACCACCCTGATAAATGAATCAATTAAAGGGATACCACCTGCTTTCAGAGAATGGGAGTCAGGAGCTGGGGCATGAGGGCAAGTCCTGGATCTGAGAGTACTGAAAGTTGGTGGGAGGGGGATTAAGCTTTTTAAAAACAAAAGATTCTCCTTTGACAGGGGAATCGCTACAGCTCAGTTCTTTATGTCACATCCTTAAAAACACCTTGTTGAGAAGGTGGCTGCTTTTGAGGACACGCTAAGCTTGGTCATTGTGTCCCTGCCGCCCTTTGCAAGGCTACTGCTGGATAATGCCAGACACATTCAGCTCTGTGAATACCTGGGTGGTTCACTAGAGTGAAGAATTCAAAGAAGGGAACATTCTTCACTAAACATTACACGAGGTGTATGTGACACAGAAAGCCTTGTCTGAAGACAATTTGATTGGTGGAGGAGGATTTGGAAGAGTTTGTGAACTGGCATGAGAGTCACAGCTTTCGATTTGTCACCAGAAAGTCACCCTTCTTTTGATAGAAAGAAATATGTTAAGGTCCGAGAAGACGTACAGATATTAGTGGATATCTTGCCCTTTCTTAACATTCACTTCTTTCTCTCTTCCCATCCCATCCATTTCTGGTCGTGTGCAGATATTTTATAGAGTAGTCGCAGACATTGCCCCAGGAGAAGAGCTCCTGCTGTTCATGAAGAGTGAAGACTATCCCCATGAAACTATGGCGCCGGATATCCACGGTTAGTACCGCTCACGCCACCGTCCTCCCTGCCCTCGCTCGGTCGCTGGGATGGAGCATCCCCATGAGTCCATTGCACGTGGCATGTATCGGTTTTCCTGGCTCTTCAACGTCAGTTTTAGCAAACTCTTTCTCTTGTAACTGGCTCTTTTCTTGGCTCGATGCCTGGCTGATGTTACCGTGAAGCTCAAGGCAACAGAAGTCTTCCCTAAAGTGGAGGCCAAAGGAATTTTCAATATTTCGACTGAGATATCACATGGTTAAATTTTTTGTCAATCGCTTAGACTATGGGGAGAATCCTTTCACTCTACAAAAGTCATTTCAGAGAACTCGGTTTGGGCTTTCATAAATCTAGTGGCTGTTTCTTCCCATCTGATGTTCTCTTACTGGGAAAAGTGTATCAATGTGAGTGAAACCCTAGCCAGCGTGACCGTATGGGCAAGGGTTGGGGGGATGGGGATTGGGAGAAAAGTACACATGAGGAAATTTTACAGCCAGAGAAGTTTTTATTTGCCAGAGACCTATTCTAAATCAAATGAAGGGGGGGATCAAGACAATTATAATTGCTAGTTATGTATGTACAAGACAGATAAAGAGAAAATTCTACCCGTATTGATTTGTATCATTGGGATGAAAATTGAGTACTTTTTCTTTCTCTTTCTTATTTCTCTCTCCTAATGTAACGTAATTTGGTTCAAAATAATCTAATGGTGTCTTTAGAGTGTTTTTTAGTTGGAAGGACCACTGGGAAGGGTTACTCACCCCAACTGAGCTGACACGTGGGGATCGAGCCCCCTCCCGTCCTTCTGGCATCCGTGACAGAAGAACCTCAGTGTCTGCTTCAGCCGCTCCTCCGAAGGAGGCTGCCCATCTTGGCTGGCTCTTCACTTGAACATGTTTTCCTTTGGCTGGGCTGCATTCTGCCTTCTTGTAGATTACAGCAGTTATATTTTGGGGAACCTTTTGGAAATTCTTCTCTTCTTAGAGACCCAGTGTTCTCAACCAGCCGGGTAGAGTTTCAGCCTGAGTAGGGCGTCTGATCCATGGGGTCTGTGACAGCTAAGAGTGCTTCGAAGATAAGAAACATAATCTGGGTTTTCTCTAGTGCAAGGCAACTTTCATTGGTGAATGTTAGGTCTCAAAAGGTTTTCAAACAATTATTTTTAGCAATATAAATGTTCTAGATATATAAACATTCTAAGGGTTCTAGATATAAAAATATTCTAAATATTCTAAATTCTAAATATGTTTAGCAATATAGATACTCTAAAAAAATTAAATAGAAGTGACTATTCTTCTTTTAGGGCTACCATTCATAAATTACCTGCCTTTACAATGCTCTTGAATCCGTCAGTTGCCTTTTGTTTTCATCATGTCATATCCATATCTATATATATATATATACACCATATATGCTATATGTAATGTTTATGGTGTTTAAGTGGTGCTTTGTGTTTTATACTTCTAGGATTTCAGATTGCTTAGGAGAGAGAAAATAAAACACAAGCATCACACACCTTACTGTATACCAGATACATGCTCTCCGTTTATTATCTCATTTGGTCTTACATATAGGTCAAACCTGTAAGAAAGGAATCATTTCTATTACACACAGAGAAAAACTGAGGCTACCTAAAGCTAGGTAAATTGGCCAAGACCACATGACTAGAAAGTGGTAGAGTCAGCTTTCAAACCAAGGTCTTGCTATCTCTAAATCCTAGGCCTTTTCCATCCATCCCTGTGGCCTGGAGTTTCTGTTTGTGTTCAGACTGCTGGTGAGATCCTAAATGTAGATGATTATTATTATTATTATTATTATTATTATTTTGAGAGAGAGAGTGAGAGTGAGAGCAAGTGGGTGTGGGGAGAGGAGGCAGAGAGAGAGAGAATCCCAAGCAGACTCCACACCCAGCACCGGGCTTAATCTCATGACCCTGAGGTCATGACCTGAGCCAAAATTAAGAATTGGATACTTAACCAACTGAGCCACGCAGGCGCCCCTAAATGTAGATCTTAAGTATGTGAATAGCGTGACAGAGTGTAGGAGATGTTTCCATTACCTGGAAGATGTCATCAAGCAACCTGACTTGAGAGCCAAGGTGATTTATTTTAGTATGCCGCTTTTCCTTAACCCTCTACAGTCCAAACTTGACACGTATAAATCTACATCGTGATTTCTTTACCATTCTGGGCCCCCTGTTACTGGTTTAGTTTAAATCAAACCAGTATTGTGTGTGGATTAGAACAGTGGTATCCCATTTGACTTCTGCTTAACTTGTTACACTATAGCTGGGCTTTCCAACTTTCAGTGGCTTTCTGTTCCCTTCTTAGCACAGGCCCCAAAAGCCCCTAGTGATCTGCTACCCTCTCTTACTTCACTTCCCATTTCTTCCCTACATGCGCCCTATCAGCCTGCCCTATTTTACTACAGCTTTGCCTTTCCACGAGCTGCCATGCTCTTCCTTTCCTTTAACCATTGGTGCACGCTGTTCCCACTGCCTGAAACGTCCTCCCTCATCCCACTTCACCTGGCTGATGCTTGCTCATTGCAAAGCCTTTTCTGAACCTCGCTCCCTCAGATTAGATGGATTAGACACGTTCCTCTGGGCTCCCTTAGGCCTTATGCATGCATCTGTCATAAAATACATCACACTCTATTTGTTCACATGTGTATCCCCTTGAGTTTCTTATATAGTCATTCCCTAGCAAAATGCCTAGCATTTGTTGGTGACTAAAATGTTCCCATAAAAACATTCAGTCAGTGAACAACTGGCTATAGGTCCTGGCTGTAGTTCTATAAAACAGGGATTATGTATTATGTTGTCCTGGGTGTCTTTGCAGCATTGTGAGCTGTTTTTAAGACTTCTGTGATTGTGTCTGTGTGATCTGTGCGTAGTATGGCCTCATGAGTGGGCTAAAAGCGATTCAGATGGAAAGAGTAGGAACAATACCACCACTACCTGATACTTTATAACCTTGTTATCGCTAGTTCCCACTAGGACCATTTATTTATCTTACTGATTCAGAATGCAAATTCATGATATGTTTGCTGTTTAACGGGGCCCTGCCAATTAGCCCTGACCCTAGGGTAACATAAATTAGCCTCAAAGGGTACTAAAAACATCCTGTGTCCCATTACGTGGTAATGAGGAATGTAATGAAACATCCAAGTTTACTGCTATTAACCAGGTACAAGCATGACTCAGATAGGGATTCGGTGTCCCACGTGCCCTCCAGGTAACATGGCACAGTGAGAAGGGTATGAGACAAAGATGGGTTCAGATCCTGGCACAACCCCTTGGCTCTATAATCCCTGACTGGTTACTGAACTTCTCTGAGCTTTGGTAGCCTCATCTGAGAATGGGATAAACATCTGACATATAATTTCTCATGATCAGGTCTTGAGAAATATCAGTACCCATGAACAGGGTTGAGGAAATAGATGATGCACAGTCAGTGGTCATTATGACTTTAATATCCTGTGAATGTTAACTCCTGGAAGGGTTTAAGCCATAAAGCTTTTGTCTGGTGAGGAGGCTGTACCGTACTCACAGGAACCACATTACACTGCTGGACGGTATCCTGGCTTCTCTACAGGTATCATTTTTAATTCAGGTTAAAATCGAAGTGGTGGAAATGATGACTAAATCATTTCCATTATGTCTTCCATAATTCGATAAGAGCTGCTGGTTTGTGGTGACACTTCCTGATCAGCCCAGGCCTGGTAACATCTGAATTATTTTCACAGAAGAACGGCAGTATCGCTGCGAGGACTGTGACCAGCTCTTTGAGTCCAAGGCTGAACTAGCAGATCACCAGAAGTTCCCCTGCAGTACCCCTCACTCAGCATTTTCAATGGTGGAAGAAGACTTCCAACAAAAACTCGAAAGTGAAAACGATCTCCGAGACATACATGCAATCCAGGAGTGTAAGGAATGTGACCAAGTTTTCCCCGATTTGCAAAGGTTAGAAATGGCTTGTTGCACTATGGAACATGTTTATTTCCTCTGCAGTCAAGTGTTGTTGGTATGCAGTCGGTATGCTGAATTTTCAGAGTTTATGCAGATGGGAAATTTGGAACTGCAATGAGCCTGACAAAGTGTGTTAGCGACATGTTCAGAAATCAGTTTTCACTGGAAATTCTTATCTGTAAAACATTTACAATGGAGTTGTAATTAGTTATTTTGATGCTAGACAGAAAATAATGTGTTTATGTTTATTTAAGCGGTGTTTTTGGCAACTGAAAGCTTAACGTGGCAGTGTAAAATAGGACTTAAAGGAAGAATCAAGAATGCTGGAACAACACTGATGCTAGTTAAAGTCATCATATGCCAAATAGTAAAGCTGCCTCTAGAAACATCTAGATAATTAAAAATATATATATATATTGGTTCTGGTATACACTTAATGAGAGATCAATGATCTTTTGATAGATCCTTGTCACCTGTGGATTTCATTTCAACTATTTATCTAAACCACAATATATAAAAGAATAAAAAAATCATGCCCAATGAAGAAAATGGGAAAAAGTAAACATGATCTAAATGAAATTATTCTTTAGTACTTATTTTTAACAAAGCAAAAATCATGTATCAGCAATATATTAATTTTTTGTAGGCTTTTGAACTTCATTCAAGAACTTTTTTTTTTTTTTTTTTTTTTTTTAAATTTCTGTTAAAGAAAACAACCACCCTGGAATCCGCCCTTGGAAAACCACAGTGATGATTATGCTACAGAACAGTCTTTCAGATCAGGGATGCATATAACCAGCTAATAGGTTTTCTGTTTGTTTCTACCGGGTGGCTTTTGCCTTGGCCCACAAAAGATTTTAATGATTGCATTCCTTTCTTTGCTTTTAAATCCAGAAACGATCCTTGGAACCTAGAATCAGAATTTCAAATGAGCATTACACTGTATTGAAGTGGGAATGATAGTGTATCAACTGGCCTTACTCAAGAGTGTGAATTACTCATGGTTTATCTTGGACGCTCCACCTATTGCCCTTGACAATTTTGTTTCCTTTCTTTCCTTAGTGCCTTCCCTTCTTTCCTCTCCTCTTTCTCTCTGTCGATTGCCCTGCATCCTCTTTTCTGGCTAGGCTTCTTACAGGAAAGGATTTCATACAGTAGTCATTGATTTTCGTGCATAAATAACTAGAAAAGAGTCAAGTATAACCCACTCCTTGAGGAGACTGAGTCAAAAGAATGAATTTCTAGGTTTGAAAATTCAGGCCTAATTTTAGAGAGAAAAGGGGGAATAAAAGGGCTTTCCCAGTGCCCTTTAAACTCACCTTTAATATTTAATATAAATCCATGTAGAGAATAAATCTGTTATAGATGTTTGGTAAAAAATAGATTTGTAATAAAAATAAAGTCATGGCATGTCTCATAAATACAACTGTGACCAAATTTAAAAAATGGAATGAAAGTAATAAATACTAGTGGGTAAGGAAAGTATTTATATGTAAGGCAGTATCTCTGATGCCAGAAATTAAGTATATTTCCTTCAGTCTTGTAATGGAAATAATGGACAGCATCATAAAACAAAAATTGGTGGACTAAACACTAAAACGTAATGCCTGCTTCCCACTAGAAGTGTATGGAGACACTTAGGTGGAGGGAGGTTCTTACTCTGACTAGCTGTAGGATTGAGCCTGAGTCAACTCAATTTAACGCCAAAAGCAACTGTCAGTCTGGTTCCTTCAGTCAAACATTCAGTGGAAAACAATAAGGAAGCCTAATTATCTGGTATCAGATGAACCCTCAAAACTTACTTTCAGGAGCTCAGCCAGATGATCTAGCATGTCTTTATGCAACCTGATGTCGACCATCTAAATGGTATTTTTGGTTATATAATTTAGCCACATGCAGAACCTACATTCCCTGAATATTTTCCACTTTATCGAATCCTATATTGTTTCTTTATACTTTAAACAAATGAGAAATCCTTTTTGGACATGGTAATTACTCTGTTCTGTGTCTTTCTGTAAAATGTTGAGAAAAAAAAATACCGCCTTCCCCCACTACCCCACACAAAAAAGGGTGAGGAACAAAGGTTGATATGTAAAAGTTGAAAAGAACCCAGAAGGCTTTTCTATGAAAAGTGGAGAAGTCTCACTAAGACTGACTGGATTGCTTCTGTGTTTGTGAAAGAAATGCATATTTGCTTCTGTAAGAACCACCTGCCTTTTTATTCTTTCTATCACTGATAAACTGATAGCTGATAATTCCATGGAAGAATATGGCTTTTATGCTAGAGTAGAAGAAAGAAAGAAAGAAAGAAAGAAAGAAAGAAAGAAAGAAAGAAAGAAAAAAAAAAAAGAAAAGAGAGGAAGAAAAGTTCCCTTTGCACTGCTATTTATTTCCCCCCACGTGTGCCATGTACTATACTCTTGAAGCTCTATCATATCCTTGGAGTTGGGACATGGGAATAAGACTCTACGTATAGGCCAGTCTCTACCGCTAGCTTTTAGAGTTTACGATTTGACATACACATTGGGTATGATAGATGTCATAAAATGGCCTGCCTTCCTGGGTGGCTGAGGATGACAGGGAGAATATTAATCTGTGCAATGATTGAAAGATGTCCCTGACTCAGTTCACTGTTAACTGCAGTCGATGGTATCTCTCTCTTAACTCTCTTTAATAACATTTCGACTTGCGTAACAAACAGAGGATTACATGTTGTAGATAAAGATAGGGCTGTTCTTGTGACTCCACAGGCCTGTACTCTCCTGGTACCTTTTGTTCACAGAGATAGCACCATTTGTGCTCAAATAGAATAGCATTACAAAGTTGACTGACTCACAGAGGCAGGAAAAGTAAGTTCATGTGCCAATATGAATAGAGTTGTAGGGAGGAAGCTGAGGAAGAGAAAAAATATGGGAAAGATATTTCTAATTTATCAAGATATGAGAAAGGGCACTTATTTATTTATTTATTTTTACACACACTGCCATGCACACAGTCTACACAACTACTGGATGTATTCTAGGCATACAGGCATCTTACTTGATACTCGAATTTGGAGTATTCATCTCACAGGAAAATAAAATTTGGGAAAGAAAGAGTGCTTACATGCTTGGTAGTTGTTTTTTTTAAATATCTTTTTACTATGGAAAGTTTCAAAATATACAAAACTAGAGAGGATGGTGTAATAAACCCCCATAAACTCAGTTTCAGTAATTATCATACAAGGCCAGTCTTGTCTTAGCTACACTCATTCGGATTATTGAAACAAATCCTGGACATTATGTCATTTTATTCATAAAGAGCTCAGTATGTATCTGTAGAAAAAACAGGCTCTTTAAAACACAAGTTTCAACACCACACTTTAAAAATAATGATTCTTTAGTATTACCAAATATAAAATCAGTGTTCAAATTCCCCCAGTTATCTCATTATTTTTAGAATTTTTTTTTTAATTAAGATCAAACTAAGGTCCACCAATGCAGTTAGTAGGCATATCTCTTATGTCTCTTTTAATTTATAAGTTCCTCCAGTCAAAGTCAGTCTCTTTCTTTCTTTCTCTCTCTCTTTCCCTCCCTTCCTCATTAAAATTTATTTATAGAAGAAACTACTTTTTCCTGTAGCATTTCCTCCAGTCTGGATTCTACTGATCATGTCCCCTTGGTGTTAACATCTTTCTCCATCTTCTCTACTTCCTGTAAACCATCCCAAGTCTTGATCAGATTTAGGTTCATTGCTTTGGAAAGAATCTCTCACTGATGTGATGGTTTATTTCCTTCAGGAGGCACAAGATTTATTTATGGATTGCCTAGATTTATTAATTGTTTATGTGCTGTAAAATGAATGTTTTCTACTTCTATCATTCTTTCATTATTTATTATTTATATTAATTCTATGCAGAGAAACTTCCCGTCATTGTTTATTTGCTCATCCTGAAGTACAGTTCATATAGGAAAAGCAAGACATGTGGGCGAGTTTTCCCCCTTTGTTTACTAGCTTTCAGAATAATGATTTGGCTTCCCAGCATCTTCCAAGGGTGACCGGTGAGGCTTTGTTTGTGTGATTTTGAATATTGTCTGTTAAAGGATGAGATTATTATTTTTGTTGATGCTTAAATTTCCTCATCTCTGGTCAGTAGGTGTCTTTTCATGTTGGTACCTTAATTCTTTTGACATGATTTGTAACTCTTGCGTTTTGCCATAACAAGATGTTCAAGGCCCATCTTGTGTGTCTTGGGCTTCAAATTTGAAACAGGCTCTTTCTCCAAGGAGCTCTGATTACTTTATTTGGGGGTAGTATTCCAATGGGTTATAGGTGTGTATTTAATTAACAAATATATCACAAATATCGGAGTATCAGAGCAACCCATTATCTATAATATTTGCTTTTCATTACATTCATGCAGATTTCATATACAAGTTTCAGAAGAGGGAAATGTTTGAGAAGCAAAAATGTTCTATGCTTTAAACCAGAGAAATTATGCTTGTGAGAAACTTTTAACTATGCTTTTCTTTTGTGGGGCTTTAATAGTGCATCCACTTATAATATTATACACTTTTCTTTCCTCTCTAATTCAAAGGCACTATATATATGTACACTTCTATATCTGTGTATATCCATATCCATTCATCGGTTCATGTGCCTGACCATGCAGCCATCCTAGGGTTATATTGGGAAGTTCCTTGATGAATAGTTGGCTCACGGCTCACTTTCCCATATGGCGATGCCTTTTTGAATCTAGAGGTTATAGGCCTTAGATACCATACCTGCCTCATGTTCTTAAGCATTTTTGAGGATCTTCTGTCTGAGTGTTCGTGTTTGAATTGAGTGGGTATGAGCAATATGTGTTGCTCTTAGAATGATGTAGTGAATCGAGAACTAGACAAATGACTAGTCGTTTACTGTGCCCCTGAATTGGCAACTAGTCCCTGATAGCCATATCAGATTTAGTTTCTAACAACAGGAGTACTTCTCTGTTTTAGTGAGAGACACAGCCTAGGAGAAATACGTTTTCTTTTTTCTGTCGCAGGCCTGTTTCTTCTCCTTCGTCTTCCTCATCTCAACCACTTTTCCTTCTTTTTTCTTTAATTGCCAATTGGATTACTAATAAAATGACATTCTGTTTATGAATGTGTTCTTTGTCACCATGTCTTCTTAAATCAATTGTTCTCTTAACAGCCTGGAGAAACACATGTTGTCACATACTGAAGAGAGGGAATACAAGTGCGATCAGTGTCCCAAGGCATTTAACTGGAAGTCCAATCTAATTCGCCACCAGATGTCACATGACAGTGGAAAGCACTATGAATGTGAAAACTGTGCCAAGGTACAGTGAATTTGTAGACTACTTGGCCTCTCTCTGTCATCCTGCTCTCTCTTAATCCATCACTTGCTATGATATATAAAAACAAGCCTTGAGAGGGGAAACTATAAATATCTTGAGAAAAGTAGACTGAGTGTTGTATGCTAAAAGGCATTAGTACAGTGTACAAAAACACTTAGTGGGTATCCTTTTATTTTTGTAAGGGAGGAAGTGAGGCTTAATGGTGAGTTCCAGAACTAGGTGTCAGACATCCTTGGTAAATTCCTGGTTCCGCTACTGGCTTGCCAGTGAGGGGTTGTTTTATAGCCTTATGGAGAATGAAAATTTTATCCAATGCACATTTACTGATTTCTTTTAATAGCAATTTGTGAGGAAGTCACATAAAGCAATTTGTGAGGAAGTCACATAAAGTTTCTGAATGCCTATTCAGAAAGAATAGAAGACTCCTACACTTGCAGATTTTTCCACCCAAGTCCCCATCATAAATCATGACTTGGTTCTAATTAAAAGCGTAGTGCCTTAGTGGCCACTGCTCAATAGCATAAGGGTGCAGTGAAAGCACTCCGAAATACGAAAACAGTAGTTCACATCATTTAATTTTCATGGTTCTCAATTAACTAAAAGATGTCCTGATGTCATTAAAGTTGATTTCTGTTTCCAGAGCTTTTCATATGATTTGAATATCTTTCTTCATGCCGGTGGAAATTGTGGCACTGGAAATTATCTTTAGAGATGTTTTGCTTCTGGAAGTGTGGGTGACTTTTTCTTTTCTTTTCTTTTTTTTTTTAGTACAATGTTTAAGGGAATGGTTTTAGCTTCATGGTAACTTGCTGAAACACAGTGTTAGCTTTAACTCCTGGAGGAACTCCTTGACTAGATTTGAGATACTTCAGTAAAACTCCCCCCCCAATTTTGTACACAATGTGTCTTGGTTTAAAGGATGGAAATAGCACACGAGGTTTAATCATGTCTTGGCTGGCATTTTTATTATTCAACTCTAATCACTCTAAATGGGATCAAAAAGATCTTGAATATGGTCTAATGCCATTAATTATTTTGTTCAACTGATACTGATGGACATTTTGTGCTAAGGGTACAGAACTGAATAATTTACAGTCTCTATCCTAGAGGAGCTCATGCTTTGGAAATACAACTTTCTTTTGGTCTTTGGGGAGAACAAATAAACAAAAGCAAAACAAATAAACATAATTCCTTCTTGAGTCATTCCTGGTCTTCTTTATTGTGTCCTTGAATTAAGTTTCTTGATTAATCAGTACTCATTTCCTAGCAGGTTTTCACGGACCCTAGCAACCTTCAGCGGCACATCCGCTCTCAGCATGTTGGTGCCCGGGCCCACGCATGCCCGGAGTGTGGCAAAACGTTTGCCACTTCGTCGGGCCTCAAACAACACAAGCACATCCACAGCAGTGTGAAGCCCTTTATCTGTAAGTTTTTAACACTCCAGCCCTCCTTCCTGCATCCTTCTCTCGTCCGAAAGGCACTGTGATCAGGAGAGTGGCCATGTGGCCATGGAAGGGTCTCCGTTTTAGCTATTTATGGTCCAGTCCAGTAGGGCTATTTTCTGTTACAAGAAAAACTTTTACACCCAGATCCAGGGTATTTTGTCTATAATCCCCGGGGTGTTTTCTTTTAGACGAAACGAGCAGAGAAAGAAGTCATTAAATAATGGAAGGGAAGCCTCCCCAGGTTGTAGGAATTAATAGAGACAACTGGATTTGTCTCACGCTGAAAACGGCAGATGCCACTAAATGAGATGAAGTGGTAAAAACCTGTTCTGGATCAGAAAGGCCTGGAAGTACCCCACTTGGCAAGGAGGCTTATGACTCTGTGTGTGTGTGTGTGTGTGTGTGTGTGTGTGTGTGTGTGTGTATGAGTGTGTGAGGGGAGAGAAAGGGGGGAATAAAATTCCCCTTAATCTACGCATTGTTACTAATCACAGGCTGCCGGCCGGTAGTTCTCAGTTACTTGAAAAGCAGAACATTCTCACTTTGATGCCGGACGTGCTGCTTCTATAACTCACGGCACTAAAGCAAATTTACTGGCAGTGTGTGTTCAGGGGGCATCGAATCTGACCACCTACTTAGAACGTCCCTGTACTTTAGTAACACACTCCGCATAAAGTCAAACTCAGTGCTCGTTTGCTGCTTCTTCTGTCCACCCACTCCTGTTCCCTGTATTGTGCTGAAATGTTTCACAAGGAAAATCAGTTGTTTTCAGTCCCTCTGGGCAATGACTCTGGACTTCTTTTGATCCATTGCTTAGCTGGGCATACAAACACAGTGACTCACTGAGTTGTGCTACAAACCTCAAGACTGATTTTGGATCCAGACAAGCATAGAACTGATTGAAGCACACTACATAGCTGGCAAAACTTCTGACTTGGGAACCCTTCTAACACATTTTTTTCTGACAAATATGCAATAAACTGTAGTAGGTGTATGAGACACTACTACAGGACCTGAGGGGCAAAAAATATTTTTTAGTGCCGACGTGGAGATTCCAGAGACCAACCCTCCTCCTTTACCTTGATACAGCCCTCATTTGTGCTTCCACGCACCGAGGGAGCTTATTTTTCCCCCCTTTCCAGCTTACGCTAAAGTCTTATTTTGCTTGTATGTTCTTCTGTTCCCTGGGTGGAGTGAAGAGGACTAGCTGATAACAAAAGGGTGCTCTTGGGAGCTTCCTTGGGGAAGCTCTGTTGAAAGTCACGGGAAATAAAGTATACAATAGAAATTTTAGACTTCTTGTCTCATAAAGGCATTTCTGACGCTAGGTCGTAACGCCCTTAAAAATGTACTTGCAAGAGTTACAGGCATAAATAACTCATTTACTTCTGATTTCTCAGAAACAGACTTTGATACATTTATTGTGTTTTGGTGGAAAAAAAAACAGGCCAAACGAATTATGATCACCCATTTAATGCTTGCTCTATTATTTAAACCAAAAGTTAGAAAATATAGATTCCTATCATCTAAGGTTCTGGGATCTGGAATTTTAATTGTGTTGAAGTCAAGTGTTTCATTTTAAAGCACTATAGGGTGTCCCTTTCCAATCAGCTTGTGCAACTATTTGCCATGAATGCATTTTCAGTAATTATTGGTAAATTTAAATAGCAGATGGCATTCTTCAAATATAAAACCTGACAGAGAACCATGGGGTAATTATGAATAATAGTCATGTAGTTTCAGAACAAAAGAGGAGACTTGGTGTGGAGATTGGGAGTGGAGGAGGTTCACCTAGAGTTGATATCTGTTTCTCACCAGAAGGCCACACACCACGATTTACCCCCACTGGTGTGTTTATGGCAACTGTCTCTTATTACAGTGTACCGCCAAGCTTGAGCCCAAAGTCACCAGCGCTAAGGTAATTACTCACTGCCTTTACAGAAACCTCCAGCCTTCCCAAATAGAAACCACATGCTCTAATAGGCTGAACATATTCAAAATACCTCTTAATTTGTTTAATAAGTAGAAAAATGCAATGTTAACTGCTGGCTAATTCCTTATTACCAAGAAAATTACAGTAGAGTATAGACTTCAACATCAATTGAGCCGTTTACCTGGAGGCCTGGTGGTTTGTGGTGGGCCAGGCCAGACCTTCGAGTGAGAAAAACAAAGCCCCTGCCTAGAGAAACATCTCAGATTCTATGTTCTTAAGACCTGACACAGACTTCGCTCATCTGTGGAACAGGGGGTGCAACCAGGAAAGTCAAATGCACCTTCTGTTACTCCGATATAGAGAGGGTCTGGATTTCTTACATCCATCCGGCTCTAAGAGAGAAGTATAGAGAGCGATATTTCTTTGCCAAAAAATTGCAAACCTTTCAAAAGTTTATATCATGGTTGAAGACCCATCAAGACATTTTCTCAACGCCTTTTAATGCCCAGAGGAGAGGTGTTACTTTCTCGATGAGTGCACTTTTATAATTCCAATGACATTTTCTTTACTATTTCTCGTTATTGCTCATAGCTGAATTAGTGTAACCAGTGAAAGCCTCATGTTTCTACCCTCTACATCATATGGTTTTAATTAGTATATCAAAGAATTTAAATAGCATGTATATTTATTATATATGTTTAAAGAGTACGAACTTTAAAGCAGCCTCTGGTCAATATATTCCAGTAGGGTGATTTGAAAAGAAATCACTCACATCTTCTCTTCCCATTAAAATGCATGTTATGGCCTCTATAATGTTATGAATCATCCCACAGTTGAAAGCTCCTTTACTATTGCTAAGCACCCTGATATATGTAGCAGTGCATTTTAATCATTAGTAGTAAAAGAAATATTATGGGATCACTTGGTACTTCCTGTTTGGTGGTGTGTGGGATAATCCAACTTTTGGGTGAGTTTTGCATGACTGAACATCTATAAAATCTTCGAGTTTTTTTCTTTGAGTTATTATTGCTTTAACTTAGGAGCTCCACCATTCTGCACTTATAGGCAATCATGACATGAAAGCAATAAATGTTGCATTTTGTCTTCAATTTAATTTCTTATATAAATTTGTTTCAGTAACTACCGACAAGGTGTGTCGTGTTTCTGCATGTATTAAACGTGCACAGAATCGTTTACAGTAAGCTCACACATAAAGTGGATTCATCTCTACTGAAGTAAGATTACAAAATTGTGATGCTTAGGAAATGGACGCAACGATCCTGCCAAACTGCGAAGTGAGGGCCATTCTTACCTAGCAAAGGAGTTCTTAAAGGGCACGAAGCTTGGTCTCAAAGATACACTTAGATCTGTTCTCACATATGTGACGAGGAAGATGTTCTACTTTTTTGGCAAATGCTCCACGAAGAAGGTTCTTTCCCAGCTGCACCCTGCTGTGTTCTTTCTGGACTGGAGCATTCACAGCTCCCTGCCCTGCTTACCATAGTTGGCTAAACCCCATAGAAGTCAAGCCCTGAGATAACCGGCGAAGATATGACAACAAGTGGACATATTTCCCAAGGACGGGGGTTTCATAAATGCAGGAAGGTTAGCACAACCACTGGTGTGAGGGGAAGTCAGAGGACGTGATCATAGTTCATGGGAACCAGCAATGCAGGATGGGCCACATTCAATTTAGTTTCCTTTGCAGGCTTAAAATAGAGCCATTGTAAATTATGTCAGTCTTTCTCAAATCATGAAAATGATTGTTAAAAATGTCTCAGAATACACAATGTGCATTGTTGTGTGGCTTTGATGTGTGAATGATGAGAGCGTATGATATAATGCAAATTAAATAATGGTAGAGCAGTCACAGGCTTTTTCCCCAAGGGGAGAGGGAATAAAGGTAAAAGTTGCCAGTTGAGGGAAAGACTGTTTTATTTTGTTTTGGTGCTACGACTTAAAATTCTCAGAGTGGTCTAAAAACTTAAAGGGGTTCCTGTTATGTGTTGTGCTTAAGACTTAAATTTTTAAGATTCTGTTAGGGTAGTCGTTGGGTGGGAAATCAATGCATGCTGGAATTGGACTTTTCTATAAATATTTAAATATACAAATGTGATGCAAAATATTATGCAATGGGATGACAAAAATATTTATATATATTTATATATGAAGTATTTGTGCTGCCTCAAGACATTTGTCAGGTTGGATGCCTTGCTTTGGAATCTAGTGAAATGGGGATATCTGTGTTTGGAGCACCCAGATTTGGTACCTCCAACAACTTTTCCTGGCTTCCTAATTGAAATTTTGGGTAAACCAATTGTGATACTTGCTAAATTCAGCAGCAATTGCCATAAAGCCTGAGATTCTTTTTTGTTGTTTGCACACAGGTGAGGTCTGCCATAAATCCTATACTCAGTTTTCAAACCTTTGTCGTCATAAGCGCATGCATGCTGATTGCAGAACCCAAATCAAGTGCAAAGACTGTGGACAAATGTTCAGCACTACGTCTTCCTTAAATAAACACAGGAGGTTTTGTGAGGGCAAGAACCATTTTGCGGCAGGTGGATTTTTTGGCCAAGGCATTTCACTTCCTGGAACCCCCGCTATGGATAAAACGTCCATGGTTAATATGAGTCATGCCAACCCGGGCCTTGCTGACTATTTTGGTGCCAATAGGCATCCCGCTGGTCTTACCTTTCCAACAGCTCCTGGATTTTCTTTTAGCTTCCCTGGTCTGTTTCCTTCCGGCTTGTACCACAGGCCTCCTTTGATACCTGCTAGCTCTCCTGTTAAAGGACTATCAAGTACTGAACAGACAAACAAAAGTCAAAGTCCCCTCATGACACATCCTCAGATACTGCCAGCTACACAGGATATTTTGAAAGCACTATCTAAACACCCACCTGTAGGAGACAATAAGCCAGTGGAGCTCCAGCCCGAGAGGTCCTCTGAAGAGAGGCCCCTTGAGAAAATCAGTGACCAGTCAGAGAGTAGTGACCTTGATGATGTCAGTACGCCAAGTGGCAGTGACCTGGAAACAACCTCGGGCTCTGATCTGGAAAGTGACATTGAAAGTGATAAAGAGAAATTTAAAGAAAATGGTAAAATGTTCAAAGACAAAGTAAGCCCTCTTCAGAATCTGGCTTCAATACATAATAAGAAAGAATACAGCAATCATTCCATTTTCTCACCATCTTTAGAGGAGCAGACTGCGGTGTCAGGAGCTGTGAATGATTCTATAAAGGCTATTGCTTCTATTGCTGAAAAATACTTTGGTTCAACAGGACTGGTGGGGCTGCAAGACAAAAAAGTTGGAGCTTTACCTTACCCTTCCATGTTTCCCCTCCCATTTTTTCCAGCATTCTCTCAATCAATGTACCCATTTCCTGATAGAGACTTGAGATCGTTACCTTTGAAAATGGAACCCCAATCACCAAATGAAGTAAAGAAACTGCAGAAGGGAAGCTCTGAGTCTCCCTTTGATCTCACCACTAAGCGAAAGGACGAGAAGCCCTTGACTCCAGGACCCTCCAAGCCTCCAGCAACACCTGTCACAAGCCAAGACCAGCCCCTGGATCTAAGTATGGGCAGTAGGAGTAGAGCCAGTGGAACAAAGCTGACTGAGCCCCGTAAAAACCACGTGTTTGGGGAAAAGAAAGGAAGCAATATTGAACCAAGACCCGCATCGGACGGTTCCTTGCAGCACGCTAGACCCACTCCTTTCTTTATGGACCCAATTTACAGGTAAGGGAGGATAGGAGACGGTTCGATGTGGACCTGTGTACGGAGGGCAGTTTTTACATTCTAATGCTATGGCTTGTAACAAATTATTTTTGTTATTAATATAAGGCAGAGAGTAGAGTTGTTTGATCTAGTGAATTCATTTTTTACTCAGACGGTCAACTCATTAGGTTTGGACTTATTTTTGGATGTCTCTGAATTTGGGGTTTGGGATGAGGCCCACAGAGTTCTTTCCCTTGACAATAAATTTATTTTTAAACACATTTTTTTAAGTGGAAAATATGGGAAAGCCGTATTTAAAGCAAGTTGTCAAGTGGCAGAAGAATGAGGCTCCTGAAGGATTAATGCAAATATGTGTGGGGACTTAAATGGGTCAGGATATTTGGAATGAGATGGGACATAGAACAGCACGAGTTTTCTCTTTGTTAACCTACCAGCACATCCTTAGTAAGTACTGTTCATATTCTGTTGCTAAATAAATCTTCCAGGAGCCCAAAGTAAATGAAATACCAGTTACAAAAATGCCTTGTATATAATGCGAATGGTTGGTTTTGAAAAACGCGTCTCTGTTTATATCCTCATTATCCAGTTTTCTTTGATGCATCCAAAAATTCCTTCGGGGAAACATACATGCTTAATAAAAAGCCTCTTAGGCAGTATTCTGTAACACTCATTTGACATTCAGAAAGATTTAGTTTTTAAATACCAGCTTTCTTTAAAAGTATGAGTAATAGTAATTATGCTTATTATGTACTTAAATATTACCAAGCATTTTCACATTTACTTTCTCACTCAAGTCTTGAACATTGTCAAGAAATAATGGAAGGTGTGGATCATTGTTTATTGGACTTGTTTAAGATGAGACCATTTTCATATTTTTGCCTGATTCTCTATTACGAACAATTTTGTGCTACTCTTTCATTCAGTGATACTTATTGATTCTCACTACTTAATAGGAACTATAGCCGCAAACCCTTTTGCACTGAGAACTCCTTTTCTGACTCTTATTATCTATAATACATTAAGAAATACTGCCAGTATGTTGAGGGCTAACCCCACTGGAAGGGGATGAAAGAGGACGATACAAAAGTATCTCTAAGCCATCGGTATCAAGCTTGGGCACTTTTTTTCAATTATTATGTCTTGATTCCTGTGGCAGTCCCAATAAGAGAAGGGAAAAGAAGGGAAAACAGCACTTCCATATTTTGCGTGTGGATTTTATGTCACACATTGCCAGAAAGTTGTGTTTCCAAGTCAGTGATACATCTCAGCCCTTTGTGAAGAGAATTCCTCAGACTTTCTTTCTTAGACCCTTCCAGTGGCAATGGGCTTTCATCTCCTCCACACACCCATTACACTCTTCTCCTTCACCTTCTAACCTTCGTCTTGCTTAGTTGCAACTTGGTCTCCTTTATTTAACTCTGAATTAAGAGCCTAGGCCTGTCATTTTACCAAAGTCATGAAAGATGTAAACACCAGTTTTAGTGTAAGACCTGAGTTGAAATCTCAGCTTCCCCATGTCTCAAGCTTTTTTTTTTTAATCCATAAAATAGGTATAAAAGGATCTATCTCAATAAGTGAAATCGTGTATGCAAAACACACCATATACCAAATTTCAAGAAGTGGTAGCTGTTTGTATTAATTTTGATTCTATTTTAAAAGTGTACTTATTCAACAGTTCTTAAAAGAAAATTACCAACAGTTGGTGAAAGAATTTAATCCACGATCTTGTTTCCTGTATACTTGGTGGAAAATAGAATGACAAACATTCTAAGGCAGAAGGGATATGTAGATAAATTTTTATATGTTTCGTCTGTCTTCAAAAAGGTCCTCTTCCTTTTCCCTCAACCCCCTTTTGCCTGCCCTGTTTATCAGCGGTGGCGTCCAAAAGAAGACACCTATACCTCAAGGAGTAGGTAGGAGGGTGCATAGTACGCTTAGAAACTCTCCTGCTGTCATTGGCAAGGATGAGAGAAACATAATGAACATCTGGTGGAACACTTTCTTGGTAGAAAATGACTTGAGTTTTCAAAATGGACTCTGTCCTCATGATTTCAAAATCATCCAGGCTTCTTGTCTCCATTTGAAATGGAAAAGGTACAAATGTGTGACCAATGCCTCTAGCTTCATGACTTTTCATTTTTTATATTTCCTCACTATTGTTATTACTAGTCATTCAATAGGATTTTGCCATTATAAATAGGACCTTCTGTCTTTGAGTGCCTAGAAGTGCCCTGAGTATTCTTCAAGAACTGAACAGATGTCTTTATATTTTTATTAGTGTGCTTCCCAGAAACCTACCATTTGCTTTATTGTTAGCTGTTTCAAATGTCAGTAATTATATAGTGATTGATATATGAGACTGATTCATCTCCAAAAACTAATTTTAACCTTTCAGAGTAGAGAAAAGAAAACTAACTGACCCACTTGAAGCTTTAAAAGAGAAATACTTGAGACCTTCTCCAGGATTCTTATTTCACCCACAAGTAAGTATTTTGAATTTGAGACTTCAAGCTTGTAAACTAACTTGTTGATCCTGAAAAGCAGGTGCAATGAAATGAAAGAAATCTTGAGAACATTAGGATTTCCTATGACGCTGGTGTGGAAGAACACAGGAAATTCTAGCAGAATTAAAACCCAAACTCTTTAAAGAAAAAGAAATTAATATATGTGTAAAAACAACGTGTTTTGAGATGTTAAATTATTGTATGCTATTAACTACTTATTGAGCCAAACTGTATTTTGGAGTGAGCAAAATTCAGTTGAGAAAATAAATATTGAAGTTGTCTTTTATGTTTAAAAATTACTGCTAGTAAGAGATAGATTATACTGTGATTCGTCCCAAACTCATGAAAGTCCTTCATGTTCCTTTAGTGCTTAGATAAAAAACAGGAAATGAGTCTACCTGACAAGTTGTTACCATAGAGGGTGAAGGAATTTATCTAGAGATCACTGGGCATTCCAGCGAAGTTCTGTAATTGCACAAGAATTTACCACAATACACAGAGCCATTTGCTGAATGGAGCTATGTCCATTTATCAAAATATATATAGTTTCTCATTGCAAGGAGAATACAAAGCAGTGCCATCTAATTGGTTCATCCCTCTGTCCTTACATATTAGCTTATTTTTTAAAAACTGGTTTGCATAGCAATCAACATGAGAATTCTATTGAAAGACCAAATATATTAACATCTTAAATGTGTCTTTTTACCTGATATTTTGTTTTTTATTTCTAATTTTTTAAAGGATATAAGCTCTGCTCTTTGTAGATGGTAAGCAAAATTTTTATGCAAGTATTTGAAATCAGTGAACTAATTTGTTCTGTTTCAGTATATTCAAACTAAAGATTATGCTCTTCTAATAAAATTGGTGGAATTTTACGCAAGCTGTCTTAAAGAATGTTGTGAGGTAATTAAGTTATCTGGGGATATGACTCTCCCTGTCCCTCTGCCCCCTCTCCCTCTGCCATCTCTTCTTCAACTTTACAAGTACTTCCCCAACACCCCGAATGACGGAGTATGAGAGTGGAGTACATCTTCTGGTTAGCTGGAAAAATCTGTCATTCTCTCTATTTCAAAGTGAGAAAATACATGATTTACTGTTAAAGGGGCTAGAAATGCTCCAGTTAGTATTCGTTTTATATAGAAAGGCTAAGGAATGATATTATTTATGTAGTTACTTTATGGAAAAGAAACAAGTTATAAAATAGGTCAGTGTTTATCAGGTACTTATCATTTACATTTAGGTTGATTAAAATTGCACATTTAGGCCTCATGGGCTTTTAAAGCTGAACATAACATGCATTTTGTGTCAGTGTGCAAAAGGTATATCTTTCTTGATAACTTACTTTCTAATTATAACTAACTGCTCACGGGGATATTATATATGTTTAGTTATAATAATCAAATTGTTCTCATATTCTAATTACCTTTAAAATCTAGCAACTAATCACTTCCAAATTAGTGCTATGGGTACATGGTATAATGGAGGGAAAGAAGACTGGGATTCAGGATCCTCGGGTGACTTGGTCTACCTGGCACTTAGTTCCTTATCTGTAAGATGACAGAGTTGGGTGTTAAGTCCCTATTCTCTCTGAAATTCAAAGATTACTAGCTAGCCAAAGTAAATTCACTAGTTCATAAAATGGGCAATTTTGTCTCCCAGTAACTCCACATGTGCATGCAAGTGTTCGAGTACGTACATATTTTTAATCAAATAATATAAGAAAAATCTACTATCTCTTGATATTTCCAAAATTAATGAAGGATCACAAAAGATGAGGCATCTGTCCAATGCTGGGAGCAGGGCAGTGCTTCTCGCAGAGCCCCGCAGACATGCGTGTAGGAGCACAGTGGCAATGTATGCTTCCTTGCCACACCAGAGGGTCATGTCTTGGTGGAAGGGATTGCCTACTGCCACTATTAGAACAGGACCCAAGAGTGATAATCGAAATATTTAACACCCTGTGTGTCATGAATACTGACCAATCGGACTGGATTCCTGGCATTCTGGAACAGGATCTTGGAAGTCCTTGCTGCACCAACTGTTAATGCTGTAATTGCTGGCTGGCAGGCTGACTGAAGAGTCTTTTGAGATGCGGCCAGGACAGTAGGGGGACCATTCAAGATTCTCAGAGCAGAGGCTATTTACCAACTGCTACAGAAAGATTTTATTTTTTTTTATGACCATTGTGGCTGTTTTCGTGTGTAATGGCTGTAGCTCACAGGGTAACGACTGTCGCCTGGAAGAAGCTTGGGCCACCCTCTTTTTCATCAGGCCTTCAGACCAAAGAGTCTGTTCTTTCAGAAAATCTGCCTCAAATGTCCTCAAGTTTCAGCAGAATTCTTCTTTCTTTCTAGTACTCTATCAATTCCATCCTACCCCAAGATCCACTTTCCCATAAATGCAAACAAAGACAACCTGCCAGGATTTGGGGCGAGAAATGACTGCTTTATGACTGGCTTTCCTGCTTATTAGCAAAAATGCTTAGATTTTGAGCAGTGCAGTTCATTTCTTCTCTATCAGGGTGATGGGAACACCCCTTCCAGCCTTACCTGGCTAGCTGTGCAGATTAGTTTTTCATATACATAACATAGTACAATGCATTCTGCCTGGCAAGTGGAAGGACCTAAATGAGGAAAAGCTTTCATTATTCATGAATGCAGAAGTATTCCATTTTGAATGTAAAGGAATTCCAGTAAAATACTGTCCTGCCATCCCCTGAGCCCAGCTTCTTTGGCAGGACTATACGTGTATCTAGAAGTACTCAGAAAGATGCTGACAGTGTTCTTGGCACTGCCTTATTGGCCAGCAGTAAGAGTGGCACACAGCAGGAGGCCAAAATGGAAGCCCTTGCCTCTGCTCCCAGGGCTTGCCATGATTTTGTAGCTAAATAAATGCTTGGTTAAGACTATTCATTGCTTCAATTTCCATCTAAAGTACAGTGGAGCAAATCACAGGGTCCCTCTGGGACTTCTGTACCTTTGTCTTCCAAAGGGGAATAATACTTTCCCTATGGATTTCTCATGGTTATAATAATAATATCGTCATCATAATAAAAGAGACCACACATTCTTAATGCTTTAGGGAAAACATAGATATAGGTATATAAATTCTTGGTACTGGTATTCTCTGGGCAAGCCTGATTTTGTAATTTTTGTATGTCTTTGTATTCTACTCAGCATGTCCCTCCCCAGGGCATGTTTCCTAATCAATGAAAGGTGAACACTTCAATGATACTTAGATATTTATTGAATTTTATTAAAAGATTATCAGGCCATCTCACTGTCTCTTGGAATAATAATATATATTTTTAAAAATCTTGTCAAAAATATCTAGAAGATATAGGAACACATGCAAAATTAAAAGATAATTGCTGGGGTTTTTTTGTTTTTTTTGTTTGTTTACTTTTCAGTGTCTAAATTCCTTGCTTTGTTCAATTTTTAAGTAAAGTATGCTTTCTGTGTCAGGCCACTAGAGGACTATTTAGACTTCTATTTTTCTTTTATAAATAAGTTAGTTTAATATAAGGTAGAAATAAGTACTATAGAGTACTACCTGGTTAAAAATTGTTTGTGGGGTCTTAGTTTAGATTATAATTTTGAAAAGGAATGACAGCCACAAGTAGGTGAGATGGAGGGAATGGTATTAATATGTGATCTCTGGAATGTCCTTCGTTGGGTACTTTGCATTTACATTGATGGCTCATTTGAACTGCCATAGAAATCATTTGCTGGTTATGCTGTTGTAAAACTGGCTATTATGCCTTGGTTTGGTTTTCCTATACTCTAAATATGTTTTTGGTTGTTAATCCACTTTATTTCCAGATGTTTGGCTTTGTACACATCTGCAACAAAGACTCTGTTTTACTTCTGTTTCTGTCCTTTATTCACTCATTTTGTATTTTCTTCTTTTTAAAGTGCCTGACTATCCTGTTACTGTATCCCCAAGAACTGGGAAAAAATTAGTCTTTTTCCAAGTTATCATTTATATATAGATGTGAAAATTACTTAAGTCTTTTGTCCTTCATCTTCTGTTTTGCTTTCTTATTGTTAGATTGCCTCTGCAATAAATTTTTTATCCTTAAACCTATGTATCTTCCTTATTAAAAATACCATAACTTATAAAAGCAAGAAATATCCCCCTTAACCAAGCAAAATGGTAATTTTAAGGATATAGCATTTGTGCTTCCTGGAAGAGCTCCCAATTCACTGAAGTTTTCCCCAGTGACTCTTGTCATAAGTTGACATAGGAAACTATACATTTGTAATTCTTTTAATTAATATCCTTATGTGTTTTGACCACTAATGGCCTGAATCCCATGCTAATGAAAGTCAAGCAGTACATTTCCAAGTACATTACCTTTTTGTTAGTCAGTGATTCATGTTTGAGTAAATATCTTATTGTCTTTGTTATTAACATTATACAAATGCAAGAGACTACATTTTTTTTTTTTGCTGGAAATTGCTCAAGTTTTATTTATTAAAGGTTACAACTTTTGTTTTGCAGTGAGTCAAAACAAATAAGAAGGAAGTATCTACTTTGCTATTTGAGATTTGGTAGTAGGTAATATTTAGCTTTCTTGGAAAAAAAGAACATTCTGGTTTATAACCTTGATTCTAAAATTTAATTTAGGTAAATAGAGGAAATCCAGCAGTGTTATAAAAACATTTAATTTTCATTTCCAGAGTCTTTACTCAAGGTACAGTTACATGATAAGCAAAAATTACAAAGTCCGTATAAATGTTAATTTCTCAAAGGATAGATTGTAATAAAGATACTGATACAGAAGTAATTTTTTGTTTTTGTTTCAATTTTGCTCCCAGTTCCAACTGCCTGATCAGAGAACTTGGGTAAGTTTCCTGCTTATATTTTTGACTAAAATAACGTAGCATTAAAAGGAAAACAACTTATATTATAAAATGCTGTACAGACATAAAGAATTCTGAGCCGCTTTCCATTAAATGATACGGCTTTCAGCAGATCGCTTTCCAGCTTTGTCAAGCTGCAAAATACTTTTCCGTTTTAATTGGGCATTTAGTGTGCTATAAATTGTTTACAGAAAGAAGTTTATTTTATAAATTTGACCCATTCCATGTAATTATACCTTGATGTAGAACTCTTTCTCGGCACTTGGGAGAACGTTGTTAAAAGAGCCTTCGAAACGGGTCACTAAGTGGAACAACCATTATTTGGGGGAGCTTGTATCAGCATGTTAAAGATGCTTTTGATAAAGCCTTCAAAAGGTTAAAACCTCAACTTACATGTAGACACAAGCTGACATTGGAATTCACATCCGTATATCCCAGGGCAGAACTCGGTTCTGGCTATTTGGAATAATAAGCCTAAATGTTTAAAAATCCATATCTAACTAGTAAATGAATCTTTCAGCCTTGGGTCTCACTTCCTCAGCTTTCAGTTCCTATTTCCAGATTCAGTCAGTTGTCAGGTAATGATACTAAGGGACAGCTTTATTTTTTTGCTCAAGATACAAAGAAGACTGCTTATTTAGTTTTCACTCGCAAATAAACCTTAGGTCAATAGAAATACATATAAATGACATAGTACAAAATTTCCTCTGATTATATGTGCTTCTACTTCTCTTCTTTACTCAAAACTATTTCTGATTCTGAGATATGGGGAAACTCTTGGAATATAGTTCAATTTTTTTTGTCACCATATAATTATATATAAATTATTTTAAGTCAGAGCACTTTAGCACTTACCTTTGTCCTCTATCTGACATTAGATCTTCTTTACCATAAATTCCTTCATTTTATTTCTTCCGTGGAGTATGTGATGAATTGTGATTTTTCTCATTTTGATAGATGTTTGGGGATTAAGTTCATTTATTTCAAAAGTATAGGAGAAGAGAGAAAGACTAAGACTTTCTTAGACAAAGTTGTACAGCTGACAGGGTCGTGCTTTGATTACGCGGGGCCTGTGTTCCCAGAGTTCCTCTTCTGTCTTCCTTGGCAGAGGTCCATCCTGAGTACCGTCCCGCAGGGTCCTCATCCTTTCTCAGGTCGAGTATTACTTGACAGTACTGTGTGGTTGGCTGCTTTATCCACAGGTGCTATCCCCTACAGAAATACCCACTGGTTCTACCAATTTACGAAGCCAATTCAGATTTTAAGTAAGACTCCCTTCCTGATAATACAATGGTATAGAAACTGCTGTTGCAATGCTTTGGAAATACTTCCATTCCCTACATCACAGGGTTTTCAGAGCTACGATTTATATTTGTATTATAAAACATAGATATTAGTGGGAACTACTAAAATATTAAAGTTTATAATTTTAGTGGTAAACAGATTCTAAGGGATTTCATAATCCTGACTGCTGTGAATGTGATACATGGAATGAGATAGCCATAAACTATGAATACTGACTTCTCCCCCAAATGGCCATGATTTTGAGATTTCTCAAGATTATCAAGTGAATAAATATAGAAAACCACCAAATCTACAAACTTTCCCATCATAAGTTATTTATGAAAAGTTAGTTGTTTTACGATAAAAGCATGTGTAATCTAATTTGTAAAACATTAGGTCACATAATTCATGGTGCCATTGGACATATCATTTCATATAATCAGATTGTCACTTTAATGGTTTTAATGAGAAACTTCTTTATGTCATCAATTATTGGCTGCCAGATAATAAATGTTAAGCTAAGTGCTTAGGACCCAGTTGATGATATCTTGCCTGCTGAAATGTTTTTAAAAATACTAGCTTTATTTGACTAGAGAGATAGCTACATTTTTTGGTAGGATCTAGGGAATTCTGTCTAAATATTAGTTTGCGTCAGTATAAAGTTAATAGCCTCTTGGGGACTGAAAGGGGGTGCAATGACTTCCTCTTGCAGACATCTGGCAGCAGATACCATCAACAACTATTATATATATAAATAAAAATTACTGTTGCATAGAAAAAAACCCTGTCATTTACTGATCAGAGATTAGCCTATGACATTAATAGGACACAGGGCAATGCATTTCTAAAATATATGATCTAATTTTTCCTCCTTTATTTTCCCCATTCTCAGCAAATTCTTTTTTATAGTGGTACACGTTGCCCTCTATATTGGATTTTTCATAATTGAAATATGTATGTTGCTAGATTCTGTTTCATTGATCCCAATTCATATTGATTTTTAAAATACAAGCCAGACTTTAAAATGAATGTCAAAACTTGCTACTTCCCTTGTAAAGGCATGTTATTTTAGAAAGAGCATCATACGAGTCAGCCCACAGAGTGAGAAAGTTAGAGTTTTGACCCATGCACCAGATGAAGCTCATCTTAATCCAAGACAGAGGCAGACTGATGCTGGTCATAGAATTGCTGACGAACCCAACTGGCAGATGTCTATGTCACTTCTGTCTGTCCTAATGGGGAAACTTATTCTTTTCAACTGCGGTCAAGTGCTATGAGAGCAAATCTTATGAAGATGAAAGGGAGGAATCAGTGGTGGCTTTTATGTTCAGTGGCTGCTAGCTGTACAGAAAGTGGTGTGCGTGCGTGTGTGTGCGTGCGTGCACGTGCGTGGTGTTAATAACTACCCTCGGCTCACTTCCCGTCTTCTTCTCTCTCTTTTCCCCACTCTTATTTAGTCCTCTTTTCCTTTGACACCGGAATCCAAAGGGGGGGGTGGCTTTTAAGAGAAGCATTCGGGTCACCCCTATTTTATTTCCTGTTATCTTTAAGAATGTCACTGTTGTCAAGCCCATAGTGTATTTTCTTGTTTCTTGATAGTTTCCCCAAATCGAAATAGTTTGAGGTAATGTAATCACAGCACTCTTTCTTCAAAAGGAGGTATTAGCTACTACTAAAACGAGACACATTTCTCAACAGCCAATTGCTCTTAAATACCTTGAAGGACTTGTAGTTTATATGTGCTAGAGATGAAAGCCGAGAATAATAGTCATGAGTAAGCTATTTTCCATATAAAAGCCGAAGTGTTTCTATAAGATATATCACCACGGGAATCTGAGTGTGTCAGCAGGGCGGACACTCAAATGATTTAAAACCACTAGATAATGAAAGTTTACTCAAATATTAAATGTACATAAATGAAACATTAATAATCATCACCCATGCACTTACTCTTCTTCCCAATAAATACATGCGGTAGTGACCCTGCCCCTTGCTTGTTTCTGCTAATCAGCTTGAAGGCCAGAGGTCATGTTTCACTCAGACAACTTATTCCACGGAGGGTGGAATATCAAAATGATTTTCTGCAAGAAACAATTAGGAGGAATAAATGCAAATAAAATAGTATCATAAAATATTTCTGGATTGATTTTTAATAAATAAAACCCAGAGTAAGATGAAAATGCTAATACTGCGGCTAGAGGGGCAATGACCGTGTTCTGCGGGGACAGAGTTTCCGCCACCCTCTCTGAGCAGCAGCGTCATTCCATATCTCTGCCCTGTGATCAGTATGTGTCAGAACCCTTCATAGTGACAAATGTGCTGTCCACTTGCATCTGCGGAGAATGTTTTAGCAGCTGAGTGATTATGAATCAAACCCCTGAGCTTAGAGCCCCTACCGCCTCCCCGTGCGTTCACATTTGTCGTCTGACAAGTAAATGTATCTTGACTTTCCTCTGAGATTTTTTGCACCGTGTTTGATGAAAGACATTTGGCAAATCGGCAGTGGTACCCTGTACGTTGCAATTTGTAGCTAGCATTAGGAGTCCGGGCTTGAGATGAGAGGGCAGGCTCCAGGATAAAGGGAAAAGAGAGAGTTAACTACCACATGAATAGTCATTTGAAGGCTCGAGCATACACCATTCCCTTTGTAAGAAAAGAATCACCATCTGGCCATTCTGTTAAGATTTTGCTTCGCTGTAAGGAGTCACTAGTATTCTGTCCCACTGCACAGCCGTGGAATAGAGATTTTGTTATTTTTCCTTTTGAGTAGGAACTGTTGCCTTTTCTTTCTATCCTGAGCTCGTAAATTAGGGCTTCAGTTTGGTCCTGCCATCCCGTCAGTGAAAGAATCGTCCTCTTGGGTTAAACAGTTGTTTGAATGTGCAGTTACCATTCTTGTCCTTGCGTGGAGTCTCCTGGTCTCACACCCCAGCTCTTTGAGAAACACAGAGTGCATATAGAGTGCAAACACCTTTTTAACAGCTTTCTGAGCTCTCCAGTGGCATAGTGCCTGAGAACCAAATAAATAATGGGTGAGTTGATTTAACAGGATGGCCTGAGAGTTTGCTTTTCTACTTAAAAATTCAGTAGTAAGCAGCTTCCAAATAAAATATGAGCTCTAAGGAAACTTAACATTTTGAGAGGGTTGAAGGAAAGGGGAGTCCTCGGAACTGAGGACAGTAAGGATCAAGCTGTCTTTCAAAGTAAATGCTGCCCTCTGATTGTGACTGTCAGATGTATGTGCAGGTGGACAAAAACCTGAAGATTATAAGCAAATAAATTAGGTTGTTTGAGGGGAAGAATTAGGCAGGATAGTTTTTAAAGATTATTTCTCTAAGAGTGTGGTTACATTAACTACTCCCCTTATAACGCCCATGCCAAGTTATATTACGTGAAGTCATGATGATATATCATGAACTGTCATTTCAACTCAGTCTTTGTCCAGAACAAATTAATATTTCATCAAAATTCCTCGTATATGATCCCCCTTTAAGTTGTATATGCAGGTATTAAGTTAACCTCATCTTAGGCGAAACAGTGCTTACATATTAATTTTTTTCTTTCTGCATTACACACATTTGGCTTAAGCTGTAACTTGGAACACTCAATGTGTTTCGTGCTGTGAATTCTTTTCATGGGATGCCATGCTTCCTATGGTTTTTATTACCTAGGCAAGGCACGCAGGACCTTTCCCTATAATGTCCAGTTTACTATTGATGTCCTTAACGTAATTTAATAAAAAGCTTTATTATCACTCATGTATTTATTACTCAGTTCTATATCAAATTATGACAATAAGGCCTAACCAAGGTCTTTGGAAGAAGTTTGCCCAGCATTCTGTAAGCATGGTTCTACCCTTGTTACTTCCTAAACCAACGAGTCCTCTCGTTGTTTGTCTAATATTGGGACAGTACAACCTTTTTCTCCAGTCCACTGCATTCAGCAGATTTGATCCTTCCCTTTTCTTGACGATTTCTTGGTTTGCTAGAGACTATTATGGAAGAAAAGATGTCAGACTGGTCCTTCATGGTCTTGTGCTCTTGCCTTTCAGATGTCAGCTATTGAAAACATGGCAGAGAAGTTAGAGAGCTTCAGTGCCCTGAAACCGGAGGCCAGCGAACTTCTGCAGTCAGTTCCCTCCATGTTCAACTTCAGGGCACCTCCCAATGCCCTGCCGGAGAACCTCCTGCGGAAAGGGAAAGAACGCTACACCTGCAGGTGACCACAGGGCCTGGGACAGCCGGCCTTCCCCAAGTCTCCCCTCCGATTGCAAAAGGCCCTGCTGTTTGTTTTGGAAATTATTCTTGATTGGATGATTAATCGTGACCATGATAGATCTCCAGCACTTCAAAGTAGTCTTTATTTAGGGAGATATAAAAATAGTGGTTTTAAAAAACTATTATTAAATGAGAATTTTAGCACAGGCCATTTGGTTGTGATAAATGAGGTTGGAAACAGTCCAAATACTTGTTTCACTTTGATATTTATGAATTTTCTTTCACAGTTAATTATTTTCATGCGAAGGTATAATACTACTGTCTTCGAGCATTCATTTATTAATTGTCATGGCATTGAAGAATAAGGCCATTAACAAAGGACGAATAAGGTCGATAAGTGAAGAAAGCTAGTTAATAAGTTTCTTGTTACCCATCAGCATTACAGTAAAGCTTGTTTTTTTTTCTTTTCAATAAATTGTGCTTATAATTTCCGAATTGTCTTCAGAAATTTGTGGCATCTGATTCAGGCATATCAATTTATCTGCTCTTTGGAAAATGTGTCACTTTCTTTCCAGAAAAGCTTTTATAGGACCATACCTTGATGGATGAGGTCTTCGAATCTTGTCTGATCTGATACCGCTCAATGTACACAGTTGTCACCACAGCTAACATGTAAAATGAATTGAAACATTTGAAATCTGTTTACATCAACCCAGAATCACAGACTCTTGTCATTTTTTTATCCTCTTGTCTGGTTCAGTTTTGCGACTATAAAGATACAGAGTTAATAAAAGAGGCGTATGGGGGTCATCAAAACTAAAGTCTGTTTTCATAAACTGCTTGCTTATGCATGAGCAAATTCAACCAGATCTCATAACGCAGCCTTTATTCATGGAGTTATTTTTATCTGTAGAATGGCTTTGTTGCAAATTTTAAATACCAAAGACACGTGAGTTCCATGCAAGATTAATTAAATCAGGAATCAGCATCTGGCTTCTATGCGGCTTGAGTGAAATAAAGTCGATTGTGCTGACTTTCTCTTATAAACATCTTTCATAACAGATACTGTGGCAAGATTTTTCCAAGGTCTGCGAACTTAACACGGCACTTGAGAACCCACACAGGAGAGCAACCTTACAGGTTTGACAATGATTTTTACTAAATACCTTGATAAATATCATGGTAATTCGAGTGGATGTATTGCCACAATTTTAAAGGAGGCTACTTTTGTGCATGTCTGAATGTATGTCCTTGCAATTTTGAATCAAAGAAGAATTGACTAATGGCTAGGATAACAAACAGAAGAGTTCTAATTTTTTAAATCGGGGTTTCTGACATCTCAGTTTTAAAGGTCTAGCAGGATCTAGCATAGAATAAGCATTTAAGGAATGTTAGCTATTTTAAAAATTATTATGATGATGATTGTTTTAGAGAGAGAGAGTGGGGTGGGGAGGGGCAGAGGGGAAGAGAGAGAAAATCTTAAGCAGGTTCCATGCCCAGCGCAGAGCCCAACACGGGGCTCGTTCTCAAGACCCTGAGGTAATGACCTGAGCTGAAATCAAGAGTCAGATGCTTAACCGACTGAGCCACCCACGCGCCCCCATTTTAAAAAATTATTTTAATGCTCTCTCTTCTCAATAATCAGTGCTGTATTAATTGACAGTAATCAGAACATTGCAGCCTCCCTTTCTCAAGCCTTAAACCTCTGTTAGGAGTTGACAAGCTGTGTGTAACTTTATTTCCCTTGCATAGCTAAGTCAGTGTCCCCAGGTCCCATCAGGAGGTTTAAGGAATAAACCTTAAACCTGGAGAAAAGGAAGGCAATGAGGAACTAGGAGGAGAAGAGAAAAAATAGAATATATTGTGGAAAGGGGCAATTCTACCAACAATTTCTAAACCACATGACACATGGGACATGTGTCTAACTTAATATTATTGTTTACTAAAGAATGAAAATTATCAAGATCCTCTTCAGTTTTAAAATATAATCTACATTGTTTTATGTGCAGTGCTTTGCACATAGTGCTAGGTGGTCATAAATATTTTTTAAAAGAATAAATGTTATTTATCTTAAGTCATATAGTAATTTCATTCTACTTTGAAATTCTTATGCATTGCATATGCGTAAAATTATTTTTGTCTGCATGCTCACTTTTTCCATTAAAATCAATTATTTCTCAGGTTTCAAAGACTTTCTTACATATAAGAAAAAGAAAATGGGCAGACCAATGAATGCTCATTTCAAGAGAATTGAAATTTTAAGAGAAAACTGGAGGGACTTAAGCTCAAAAAATAATAAAAGTGTCTTCTTAAATTCTTTGCTTTCCTACATGTTTTATAAATTACCAGTCAGAAGTGGTACTTCTACTTTATAGGTAATAGAATGGACTTTATATAGTAAGTCTCAGAGAGATATAAAAATGGAAGTTGTTAGGTGATTTCCCTTTTTGAGAAAGATTTCAGATCCTAGGAATTCTGCTTCAAGTGAAAGAGAGATTTCAGCATTTATGTTTTATTATGACCAAGGATCTGGTATGCGACTATATCATGCTCATTTTGCTCTGTACTTGAATTCAGTGGTTTTATTCTACCCCATAAATGGTATGTGTATTTTTGAAAACACAGGCCAGAATTTTGGCATAGCTAGAGATCTTAAACAATTATTTTTCCAGCTTCTCTGTTTTACAAGTGAAGAAATTCAGATGCACAGATGTTAATTGCCTTCTGTAAAGCCTGGTATTAAAAGATCCAGAATTAAAACCTAGAGTTGGTAAAGAAGCATCAAACTTTACATCAGAATCCGGGGATGTACTGTATGGTGACTAACATAATATAATAAAAAATCATAAAAAAAAAACCCCAGAGTTGGAGCTCCCATGTCAGAGTTTTTATCTCACACCATGATCTCAAAGGCTCCCATGACCCCTCTGTTTACATCCAAATTCTTAATGAGTGTATTGCTCATGATACATGTATTAATTTTAAGAATTTTTGAAACTTAACTACCCACTAATTTATTGGAGCAGAATGCAATGGTTTTTTTATGCAGGAGCACTCAAAACTTTTGGCCAAGACATTAGCAGAGGAAAGATACAAAATAACAGATGATTATTGTGTAGAATGTTCTTATTGGCCGGTTTTATCTATATTAGAGTGAATGGTGTCTACTAGATACGAGCAGAAAGCTGGAAGCATGTCAAAGACAAAATCTTTCTAATTCATGACGTACGTAGAAAATGTTTTGAGTGAACAATGTTTGATGGGAGTATAAATTTTCTCTAGCAGTGTTGTCTAGGTTGTTCTGCTCGATACAACACAATTGTGCTAATTGTATCATTATTCTCATTGTAGTGGGCCTTGGGAGTCAACAGAGTCATTCCAGAGAAGGTCATGACTCACATATATATTTTTTTCAAAAGCAGAGGCTAACATATTACAACTACTATGAATGTGGGGTTTCACACACTTTTAAATTAATATTGTAAGTGAGGAAAGTTGAGGAGCTTCCTCAGGCCAGGGCAGATTTTTAAGGGGGAAAATTAAATCGGTCCTTGAGTTGGTTTATTGAGACTAAGCCAAAGTAACTAGTTTAACAGATTTATTTTCCCCATGTAACTAACTAGACTTCTGGCATCACGTAGAGACGGCCGTAGAAACCCAAACACTTCGAGTGGAATGGGGTGATTTCTGATGTAGAGCACTTGAACCCCTGAGTCTGCAATCAGAAGTGGGAGGAGAAGGGCCCTTCACATATGGAAGAATAAGTTAAAGATTGTCTGGCTGCTAGGTTAAAAATTTTCACTTAAAAATCATCTAGAGAAAGCTCATGTTTATTTGTTTGTTTGTTTTCCCAAGCAACACACATACAAAAAAAGCCCCACAAACAAAGAATGCAATCTTTACTTTAAAATGCCAAAGGAAAATACCCCATAAATTGCCACTTTTCTTCTTTATCCATAAGAACTGGAGAGTGGGGGGGGGTTACATTTTTTTTTAGGATTGAAGGAGAACTTCAGAATAAGTTACTTTTTTTTTTAATCACATAGAAGGCAGAAAAAATTAGCCCCCCAATAATAAGTGTTTTCCTGGAAAACCTACCTGGTTCAGAAATGCCATAAACTCTATAGGAACAGAAATGGAAAACTGGGGGGAATAGGAAAAGCAGATTAATGAAGAACTTTATTTTATTCCAAAAGGAGAATTAAGTGCACTCTTACTTTCTTTTTTAACAGTTTAAAGGTGGGAGCACCTGGGTGGCTCAGTTGGTTAAGCATCTGATTCTTGGTTTCCTCTCAGGTCGTGATCTCAGGTCCTGGGATTGAGCCCCACAGTAGACTCCACACTCAGCTCCTCCCCTTCTCTCTCTCCCTTTGCCCCCCCATGCTCAATCTCTCTCTCTCTCTCTCTCTCTCAAATAAGTAAATAAATAAATAAATACATCCTTTAAAAAATACAGTTTCAGGTTATTAGAGTAAAGGTTCTGGGGGCTTGTAGTCACTACAGATTATGAAAATCAGTGTCTTTGGTATCAGGATAGATATTCACATGCCTCAGTTTTAAAAGTTTGGAAACTTTACTGCTTTTTTTGAGAAGATGATGGAAGTTCTTTTAGGATTATCAATTGAGAAAGTGAATTTACTAAGAAACTGTTTTATCAGACTCTGCAATTTTGGATTTAAACATGATCTTTTTTACTTTATTTGAAGAATACATGAATTTTTTTCATGGTTGTTTACAAAGGACTTACTGCTGTTATCCTAAGCAGAAGATAAAACCATGCTACTGTTTCTTAATGTCCTTAATTTTGTGAGGTTTATCGAAAACATGAGAACTGATGACCCTAATAAATTTGGGAGCAATCAAATTGTCAATATTTTATTATGGTTTTTCATAAAGTCATAAAAATATTGAAAGCAATCAAAGTCTATTGGAATTGAAATCTTGGCTGTGCAAATAGTACTCTTGCCCCTGCCTTTGCTCTAAAATGTTTTATGGGTGATACTTTTGGATATCTGGCTTACTAGTCTTGAGAAATATCTCCTAATTTGCTTGCAAATATTTTGTCTGTGCTTATTTTTCAGATGCAAATACTGTGACAGATCCTTTAGCATCTCTTCCAACTTGCAGAGGCATGTCCGGAACATCCACAATAAGGAGAAGCCCTTTAAGTGTCACTTATGTGATAGGTGTTTTGGTCAACAAACCAACTTAGACAGACACCTAAAGAAACATGAGAATGGGAACATGTCTGGTAGGTAATCAGTTGTGTTATGAGGAGAAGATGGCTTAATGTTCTTGTTTTAAAAGATAATCATGAATCATATTTTATGTCAACAATACTTTTAAGAGACGAGATAATTGTGATCTTTCTTCTCTCCTTCCACTTTGACACCAGAAACAGGTCCTAAAATTTGTAGCATGTTTCCCTTTAGATTATAGAATGATGTGATTGTTGAATAATATACAACTCAGAGCCTTACTTGGATTGTTTTCTTATTTTCCTGGATTCTTCTCAATGAGTAATCTCAAACAAAGAGAACCATGACCCAATCTCGTAGAAGACCTATGAATCAGCATTTCCTAAATTGCAGGGAACAATCTTTCCACATATTGGTACAGAATGGGGCCTCCAGGCATAACAGGATTTCCGAAGTGGCAGCCCCAGAATACCATGCTCTGAATATTAACTCAGAAACCATGGCTGCTTTTGCAGAGGTCCTGCAGTTCAGAGAACATCCCCAGGGTAACCTTTCAGAGATTAGTGATAGAAGGTTGTTGACATGATCAGAGCAACCTATAGCAAATGATAGTGGTGTGTGATTTGGGTCACAAATTCTAATGTAGAATTGAGGTAAAAGTGGCCAAAAAAACAAAACAAAACAAAACAAAACTAGCCTTCCCTTAACTCAGACCTGCCAGCACATAGCAGAAGAGATGGTAGTTTTTCTTGCCTTTGGCTTCTAAGAGTTAGATAATAAATCATTAATATATGCCAACTGGCATATGTGTTTGGAGCCACTGTGCAGCCATAATTTGTTTCAAGAGAATCAAGAAAAGGGGCGCCTGGGTGGCACAGAGGTTAAGCGTCTGCCTTCGGCTCAGGGCGTGATCCCGGCGTTACAGGATCGAGCCCCATGTCAGGCTCCTCCGCTGGAAGCCTGCTTCTTCCTCTCCCACTCCCCCTGCTTGTGTTCCCTCTCTCACTGGCTGTCTCTCTCTGTCAAATAAATAAATAAAATCTTAAAAAAGAATCAAGAAAATGACTTGGGGGCAAGGGAAGGAGCAAGCATGGGGTTCAGGAACAGAGATTTTAAAAACAGAGAAAAGTTGAAGTTGTACAAAGTGGTTATTTTAGTTAAGGAAATTATTTTATCATTAATCCTTCCTCCCTTGTACACAGGCACATTGTTTACGATCATGGGGGGCTACTACATAGAACTATGTTACTACTCATCTCCCTTTAAGCCAAAAGTCAAATGATGTGGTCTAAAGACACCAGATTTTAGAGACGGAAGTAGAAAGCAGTCAAAGTCTAAACTGGCCACACTTTCCAACCATGTGCACCCTTATGGCATATTCCCATAATTTTTCTAATCAAAAGTATTTTGTTTCTGTTTTGTTCTTTTGAAGATTTATTTATTTATTCCAGAAAGAAAGAGAGTGGGGGGAGGGACAGAGGAAGAGGGAGAGAGAGAATCTCAAGCAAACTCCCCACTGAGCAAAGAGCCCAATGGGGGGCTCGATCCAAGGACCCCAAGATCATGACCTGAACTGAAATCAAGAATTGGCTGCTTCGCTGACTGAGCCACCCAGGTGCCCCTAATCAAAAACATTTTGGAAAATAATTTTAAATGAGTTAAAAATGTAACATGTCCAAATTCAATCCTTATTTGTTGACCCAGATTATAACTTTATTCAGTTGAGAGATTTCTCCCCTCTTATCTTGGTCATCTGTACTGTTAGGGTGAACTGTTAGATTATAAATATCTTGTGGGCAGGTAAACAGCATGAAGCAGTGTGGTGTAAATTTGACCACATATAAGGTGTTTATGGTTGTGTGAATTTATAAAAACCTCACAACCATCCTGTGAGAAGGTTTTCTGATTCTAATTTTATAGGTAAGGAAGCTGAAGGTCATCCTATAATCAGCAGATCCCGTATTATCCTTTCTATGCTGTTCCAGCTCAGTCTCTGGACTGGTGTGTTGTCCACTCACTGCCTCACCCACCGAATCAAAATACAGAATTTGGGGCATATTTTCAGTCTTTATTTGGTAATGTGCACAAGAGCAATGGATACATATTGACTGCAACCAGGACTGAGTATCCAGTCTCTTCTGGCAGAATCTATTTGAGGCCTCTTTATAATTTGCCTCACCCTATTTCCTCATTATATGAACAAAAATGTTCTCATGTCACAGTGGGAATGGGAGGAAGCTGTGGGAGAAACATCGTTGGGAGACCGTACCTCACGATTTCAATGGTTCAGAATATTCCCCAAGGTACTTCCGTCAGCGCGCATGTGGTAATTTGGGAGGACGTTGGCCTCCTGAAGCCGCCATTATTAATATTCAAAAGAGCCTGTTTTAGGAAACACTGATCAAATGAAGAAGGAATGAGATTCAAAATCAGTTGCCATATCAATAGTAGTCTTTTCCTCAAAAGGCTCTCTCCCCTCAGGTACGGCAACGTCGTCGCCTCATTCCGAACTGGAGAGTACAGGCGCGATTCTCGATGACAAAGAAGATGCTTACTTCACAGAAATCCGCAATTTCATTGGGGACAGCAACCACAGCAGCCAATCTCCCAGGAACACAGAGGAGAGGTAAAGCTGAGTTTTTCCCTTTTAAACTGTCTGATTTCTGAAATCAGGATGTTCCACATAGCTTTGCTGTGCTCACTTTTGTGACAGTACTGTAACTCCTACCACCGGTGGCTGGCGTTTCTTTAGTCCAGATTAAATACTAAATGCTTTTCTAAGTGCTTTACATGTGTGAATTAATTTAATTATCAAAATGGCCCTATGAGGCAGCGACTATTAATGTGTAATTTTATCAGTGAAGGAATGGAGATATCACAGATTAAATAACTTGCCAGAGGCCACATAAGTAATTAATAATTGGGCTTCAGCATGGGCTGTCTGGCTCCAGAGCCTATGCTTTCACCACCGTTCTGTTCTGCTTCTCTTGATAACTAATTAGAATATTTTATCAAAACTTGCCAAGCAGAAGGGAAAGCTGCCGCAGGGATTCAGCTGATTTAATAGTGGCTACTAGTATATATCGTGTGTATATCACAGATAATGTAACTATGTGTACCTGTGTGTGTGTATATATACATTTGTGTGTATATACGTACATATCTGTATATAAAATGCCTATTGAATATCATTTAAATATCTTTTACCTAAAAAGCAGTTGAGACTTCTTGATATGATTCTGCCACTACCTATACTCTCTCAGGTGGATATTCATTTAATTCCAGCATGTTTGTTTCACGGAGTATGATCACCCTTGTTTTTAGTGACCTGGTGCCCTGCTTGCCTCTCGTCACCATCAGCATCAAGCATAGTATATGGCTTAATCCATAAGGAAGAACTTTTAATGTGCTAATAATAATAATACTTATCTAGTATTTACATTTTATGTGATGTTAATGAAACAATATTTTACCAAAACTACCAGATTTAATTTTTCTTATCTCTAAGTTATAATTAAATATCTGATACTGAGAACTAGATTTTTTTGAACATAACTATCCAAAAGCCTATTCAGCTGGGATGGTGCTTAGTCAGTTCCAATGTCAAATGAAATTAGTTAATGAAAGCTCCATTACTTTTCATCACCCAGTATTACTGTTAGTGTCCTCTATTTTTTGATGCTGCTAAAAGTCAAATAATTGTTTTAGGTAGTTTTTACATTAAGCCAAGCTTCAAATAAACGTTATCTCTCCATATAACAAAGTTATATGGCCACTTCTGTTCTTCAACTTATACAAAAGTATATTTGGGGGAAAAAGGAGAGAAGATCTGCTATTATATGACCCTTCCCAGCTTCTAAGAAGTCTGATAAGAGCTATGACTTTTTGTGCTCGCCCGTGTGTGTGTGTGTGTGTGTGTGTGTGTGTGTGTAAAAGAGAGACAGAGAGAGGAGGGAGGGAGGGAGGGACATGAGCAGATGGTCAGAAATACAAAGTAGTAAGAACGAGTAAGGGAGTCACCATCTTACATTTTGATAATGACGTTTACATGATACAAATAAGAAATGTTGAACAAAAACCACCATTTGGGTTCTGAGATGCCTTTTCAGATTTTCTAGCCTTTACTTAGAGATTTGTGAGCCTGCATACAGCTGTAACATCTGGTTTCAACATGTCCAAACAGCACAGAAGTAAGAAGATTGAGTCATTTAACTTCCCCCCTCAACTCCAGTCGGGGCTACTTTTGATGAATAATTTATCCCCCATAAATTGCCACATTTGAAAGCATAATTAACAAATAGGTTTCCTTAATCATGTTGGCTCTGTTGCTTTTGGTTTTCATCCCTGCATTCTTTTGTTCTTTTACTTTTTCTTTCATTTTTAAAAAATAACAATTTCAATCCATTCAAGCTAGCAAGTTGGCAGTGTATCTGGAAACTAATAATTTATGTCTGTGCAAAACATGTTTTTGTCATTCTTTGATAAAAGTGGTTAAGAGATTGGCTGTATAAAAAAGGTTAATAATGATAATACGACTGTTTTTAAGATTTTTACTGTGTGCATCTGTCACAACCAACATTGTTTTGTTTATTTATTTATTGACCCCAGGAAATCTAAATATTAAATTATACTCATTTTTTTACACGGGAAAGTGATGGGGTACATTGCTTATACCTGATCTTCCATAATCTGAAAAATAGTTCCAATAAATGTTAATAGCATACATTTCTGTAGCAATAACTTAAATTTCAAGAAGCTTTCTGAACTTGGGGAAGTGCCTTAACTTTCCTGGTCATGTATCGTTAAAAAGAGGAGGTTAGGAGGAAATAATCTAAGTTCACAGCATTTGTAATCAATTTGGAACTAAGTTAATTTTGACTTTTAAATGTTACAATGAAACTTAAATTCAATTTTTACGTCCTTTTTTTTAAAAGATTTTATTTATTTTAGAGAGAGCACAAGGTGGGGAGGGAGAGGGACAAGCCGACTCTGAGCTGAGTGTGGAGCCTGACGTGGGGGGCTTGATCTCACGACCCTGAGATCATGACCTGAGCCAGAACCAAGAGTTGGGTGCTTGGGGCGCCTGGGTGGCACAGCGGTTAAGCGTCTGCCTTTGGCTCAGGGCGTGATCCCGGCGTTATGGGATAGAGCCCCACATTCAGGCTCTTCCTATGAGCCTGCTTCTTCCTCTCCCACTCCCTCTGCTTGTGTTCCCTCTCTCTGGCTGTCTCTATCTCTGTCGAATAAATAAAAAATAAAATCTTTAAAAAAAAAAAAGAGTTGGGCGCTTAACCGACTGAGCCACCCGGGCACCCCTCAGTTTATACATCCTTTATGTTTATTTTAAAGCCTGAGAAATTTGTCCTACTTTTATGTAAATGTTCTCAAATGTATTAAATTGAGACTTCTATGTAATTAAACCCTTTTTTATAATTAAACTTTTGAATCACATACTACAGTCCTTGCGACCACAAACTAAAGTATTACAAATGACTTTTAAAATATAATATTCTTCTTTTGTATCACATTAGACATGCATGCTAAGTAAGCTTCAAAAGATATTTGCACAATTGCATTTTTAGATAATTGCCCACCCTGATGTTCTTCTGGGAAACAGGGAACTTTTTACATTCAGACTATCAAGAATAACTTGAAAACAGTACAAGTAGGTGAGCTCTTAATCACTTCCAAGTTTGAGCAGGATGTCTAAGTGGCATACACCACAAATGTCATCTAGAAATATCAAACACCACGTGGTCCCTGACAGCTATCTTAACATTTTCTTTGAACTCCTAGATCCACTTTAGGCGTGTGTGTTGAAGTTTTTGTCAGTGTTGTTCAGGGATATGAATTTTCCAGAAACCTATTATTTTAAATGGTGAGCACTTATGTGGTAATTAGGTAACATTATGTAGAGAAAACAGTTGTATGCTTTTTATATGATATATAACAATATCATTTATCAGGAGAAGGTATGATAAGGAATAGGAGCCTGAGACTGTTTTTCCAGCTCTGCCAGAGCTCCATTTATCCTCTGAATAATCACCCAATTATTATTTTATTCATTTTCTCATTCATAAAGTTGCGTTACTTTCCCATGGTTGCCATAAAGCATAAACAATGGAAATTTACTGTAGAAGTGCTAAAAATCTAAACTGTTGTTGGGAAGACATGAGAAGAGAGCTAACTGCCCATTTAAAAATGACACCAATAATAGGACCCGCTTCTCTTTTTATGCTTTTGAAAGAATGAACGGCAGTCATTTTAAGGATGAGAAAGCTTTGGTGACCGGCCAAACTTCAGATTTACTGGATGATGAAGACGTAGAAGATGAGGTGTTGTTAGGGGAGGAGGAGGAAGACAACGATATTACTGGAAAAATGGGAAAAGAACCCGGGACAAGCAATGTACATGAAGAAAACCCTGAGGATGACTATGAAGAAACCAGCGCCCTGGAGATGAGTTGCAAAACGTCCCCAGTGAGGTGAGCACCGGGGGCGACGTTAGTCAATAAGGAGGAGTGGATACATATATGGTTGCAATTCCTTCTGCTCTGTTTTTCCATTAGGGCAACGTTTCAGGACATGGCAGTTGATGAGTAATGAATCCTAAGACATACATTTGAATTAGCAAGGTGTATTTGGTGGATTCATTTTGAATAGGTGAAAACAAGGTAGCCACCAAGATAATCCACAAGAATACAAATGCATCGGTGTTTGTGGAACCCTGATTAACCTGAGATGAGAAGGGTAAATGAAAATTGGGCAAGTACCCAATCATTTATTTCGACTCTACCTGTAGAACTCAAAGAAAAATAGAGATTTCAACATTATCTAATTCATTCAAAAATCTGGTACATTATTAGTCAAATACTAGTGAGATAAATTTCACTTAATTTGATATATATATGTAACCTATACAGGTAGGTTTTTAAATGGAAAAAACCGACCAAATAGTTAAATTTGTAGGAATATTCTATTTTCATATGGAGAGTGGGTGCTCACTAAATACCATCATCACTGGCTTTATTTCAAACGGACATTATAAACCTATAAATTGTGTCTCCGCTGCATTGCTGATTCCACATCGTTGACTTTACCTCTTATAGACACTTGTTTTAGTTATGAAGAATCTTAAAACAAATGTGTTTTTAAGATATGATATGTGTAGAGACTTTAAAGAACCCAGTAATGGATGCATGCTTCTTGATACTGCGAATATGGTATGAAGTTTGACAGCTGTATGGATTCAGATGAAAAGTGATATGGTTGGATAACAAACTGAGAAAGAAAAAAAACCCTCTGTGCTTTCCCATTGGTTCATTTTAGGTATAAAGAGGAAGAATATAAAACTGGACTTTCTGCTCTAGATCATATAAGGCACTTCACAGATAGCCTCAAAATGAGGAAACTGGAAGATAATCAATATACTGAAGCTGAGCTGTCTTCTTTTAGTGCTTCCCATGTGCCGGAGGAACTTAAACAGCCGTTACACAGAAAGTCCAAATCACAGGTACTTGTTCTCCTGCAGCACAGCGTCATGGCGACAGCGTGCCTCGGGCGCCACAAGGCAGGCAGTCTGTCTGGGCAATGCTCTAGAATCTGACAGGTTCAGATACTTGACTCAAAACGTTCCTGCCTTGACCCTGTGACCAAATCCAAAAGGGTTAAGCAGTACAGCCGTGAGCATGGCTGCACTCGGCACGGGCGCTTCCGTGACAAACCTTCTCCTGCAGGAGCTTTTCCTTTACTTTGCAGTTCTCCTACTTCTGCAGAGCTAGTCCGTAATGTCTGCACCTGTTTCTGTATGACTTCAGAGTGATTTTCTAATTGCTTTGCATCTCTCATTCTTGTCAACCTAATTATATTTCCAGACTTCTGGGATGTGAATCCTGCCCTCCATTTTTTTGGGGGTCCCTTATTAAATGTAGTTAATTAACAAGTCATCTTATTATAGCATTTAGGAGTAAACTGAGGACCAGAGATGAAATGAGTTGCCTAAAGTCTGCAGCAACTTCCCGGCAGATCTGGAAATAAAACCTATTAGTTTTTAATTGAATGAATGAATGAATAGTACCCAAGTTCTATCAGCACTGTGGAAACAAAAATAAATCCATTTAAGGATCCGTAAATACCAATTAAAAGAGCCTCAGTTCATCACAAAATAAAGGAAGCAGTATTTTCTGCCGACATCCACACTCAACCACGTTGTTCATTTCATTCAGGTCAATTACAGAAAAAAAAAAGGAAGAAGAAGAAGAAAAGAAACTTCCTGTTATTACCATATTTGTTGGTCACTTTGGTCTAATTGATCGTGAGCCCGTTTCAGAGGTGGCCTGACGTATCAAACCACGTGACTTTATTGGCTTGTACATTTAGAAATGATTTCCTATCTGGCTGAGATGTTTTGGGCTGCTCTTAGCACCAAATGTGGTCATATCTCAACTAAGGTGGGAAAAACATTGTGCTAGTGGGATAATATAAATTCTTAACTATCAGTCAACTCAGTGAAAACCTGAGGTACCTCGTATGGGAATCGGCAAATGAATGTTCTTCCTGAGTGGAAGCGAAAGCAGCCGCCTCAGCACTGGAGTCGCCAGCTGCATGAACCTAAGAGCATCCTTCATGACTGTGGGTGCCACTCCTTCACTGTAAAATGGGGTGATGGAGGCCATAGCTAAGACCTCTCTTCCCACTGTATGATTCAATGGGGATAAAAATTCATTTTTCAGTTTCTAACATTGAATGTAAATTAGCCATAGTAGACATCTCATTTTTACCTGGACATAACCGTTAGAGGTAGCTAGTATTTTTTAAAACCCTTGGTATCCCCTTCTTCCTTCCTGATTGATCAGAGAGATACTGAGGGATCCAGGCTTTCTTTTCTTTTCTTTTCTTTCAATTTCTTTTAATTATTCCACCAAAATGCTTAGAAGACATGGTACCTAAAAATTCCTGAAGCTATCAGGAGTGATTGAAAGCAGAAGAGTCAGCAAACCCAGAGATAATAGATGTGATCTGTTTCGGCACCAGCATTATGACATAAAGCCCCTGCCCAGCTGGACTAACAAGTACTGTCACAAGAAATTCTAGCATTTTTCTCGTATTTTTCATGTTACTTGATCATGTCATATATGTCAGTTTAAGAATGGTCAGGGCTTTTTGCAAACTAACTTTATTTCATGAGACTTCTTCATTCATTCAGTTGTTATCCACTGTCAGTGATGTGCAGGGAGCTGATCTTTGTGCATAAAAATATTCATTTTATTTGATTACCAAAAGGCACGTATTCTATATTTACCATTTTCTAGAATCTGAATAGAGTTAGATGACTTACTCAAAACATTCATATATTTACTCTGTGATTTTTATAGTGATTGAATCCAAGATAGTTGAATAATACAACAGTGGCTGCATTCCGCATAGAATCCTCTTTGAAAATTCCTATCCTAAAAATTAATGCCACGATAATAGGTACTGTTTATGTCTGGCACTCTGTGTTAGTGCTTGTAATTCCCTCACAGCCCTTGGAGGCAAATTTTTGTTATGATGATCCCCATTTGGTAGGAGGAAAGTGACCTTGAAAGGTTAAGCAACTTGCTCAAGGTCACACAGCTAGTTGAAGAGAGGCAGGTTAGAAGCCAGGAGTCCAAAATTTTCTCTAGGTTTCCTTTCATTTTTCCAAATATTGGAATGCGTTTTGTTAAACATTTTAGGATATTCTTTATCTTGATCTCCGAAAGTGGGTACCTAATAAAAATAAAGTTCGGTGCTCACCTTGCTCATATTTTAAACTCTTCAAAGAAAAAGGATTATTGTTTTTCATTGATTCCCCAGGGCCTAGCACAGTGCCTGGCATAGAGTAGCTGCTTAGGAAATAGTTGTTATATGTCTGTTGAGATTTTGTAGAGGTCCCGAAGGCAAATTGCCTACATAAAAGTCAAATGTGTACATTTAGAGCAATGACCCAGCAAATCAGAATCAGCCTACAAGGGCAGATTTTCTAACCGAATGCCATGATTACGGAAGAAACCACAGATTGGCCACATGTCCCAGCATGACTCTCAGGGATGAAATTCTGCTTAACAACAGAGGCATTTTGTCTTTGTTTACAGACAGTGGAATGTCTTTGGCAGGACTTTAATGATTCCACTTAAGCAGCATTTTGACAAGCAAGTTTAGCCGTGGATGAGACCAACAATAGCAAATCAACAGTGAAAAGTTCACTCACAAGTCAAGACCAAACATTGCATTTGACTATTTGACTTGGCAGCAAACGGGAGCTTCTCTGAACAGTTACTTAGAACTGACATGATAGTAGGGAAGAAAGAGCCCTTCTTCACGGAGCGCCGCCATGGATCTTCTGCTTGGCAGACGCTGGAGTACAAGTTGGTTAGAACGTTGTTGGCTCTTGTGTTTTGTTTTATTTTTTTGGTAGAGCTGACTTGATCTACCTGAGCTTTCAAGGTCTTTGGGTGTCAGCTTTGAATATCTCAAACATGGAGGGAAACCAGAGAAAGGCCACTGGATTAAAAGTTGGGCAGAAATCTGTTGTTCTTGTGCCTCTCCGTGGTCTGGTTGAGTGACTCAGGGCAAGTTGTGTCACCTTCAGTGCTCTCAGTTACTAAGTGCGGGAGTCGGTGGGACTGCGTCCTCTCCTAGACCCCGGGGCCACCAGGGTAGGGCTATATCCCGTTCATATGTGCAGTGTTGGTCGTAAGCAGGCAGTAATATTTTTGGTGACTTGAGCAGGTACACGAACAGTGGATGGACGATGTGTGTTTATGCTTGGGCAGGGGGATGACTGGTGGTTCTCAGTGGAGACACTGTTGGCATTTCGGGTAGGACAATTCATTTTTTTTTGTCCTGTAGGATGTGTACTTTTGTGGCCCCGAGGCACTGAAGGCCAGCAGTAGCACCACGTCATTACAACGACAAAAAGGGCCCCCCTGCTTTTCCAAACACCTCCATGAGGGACGCTCTTACTCAGAGTCCGTCCCCCCTAAGATGCACCAACAATATCCTTCAAATTAAAAGTAATGTTTTCCAGCGCCACTTACCGAGTCTCTCCTTTTTACCCCAGGCATATGCTATGATGTTGTCACTGTCCGACAAGGAGTCCCTCCATTCTACATCCCACAGTTCTTCCAACGTGTGGCACAGTATGGCAAGGGCTGCGGCGGAATCCAGTGCCATCCAGTCCATAAGCCACGTATGACATTACCAAGGTCGACCAGAGTGGGACCAAGTCCAACGGTAGCATGGCTCTTTCATCTAGGACTATTTAAAAGACTGCAGAGCAGAATGCCTTAGAAACCTGAAGGGTCACTCATTTAAAGTCTGGTGACCTTAAACTGAATGCTTAAAAAAAAAAGAAAGAAAGAGAAAGAAAGGAAAAGAAAGAAAGAAAAAAAGAAACTATTTATTCTCGATATTTTGTTTTGCACAGCAAAGGCAGCTGCTGACTTCTGGAAGGTCAATGCAACTTAACGTGATTCGGTGAGAATGAACAACTTGCGGGCTGTGGGCGGGCGCGAGGGCTGTGGGGATGGCGGCATTGACACGAATGAACACTCCACAGAAACGGAATTCTTTTTTTTGTACAAGATCACCTGACACGTGATTGGGAACAGTTGCTTTTAATTACAGATTTGATTTTTTTTCTTTGTTAAAGTTTTATGTAATTTAACCCTTTGAAGATGGAAGTAGTTGGATGAAATGCACACTCGATTATTATAGAAACTGATAACAGGGAGTCCTCGTTCCCCATTAACTTTTGCCTTCTTAAGTACATTGTGTAAAATTAGGGAAAAGGGTATGTGTATATTGTAAACGGTGGATGTTCCAGCGCTCAGAGGTTAAGTCAGTGAAGTAACCTGGCCATCACCGCTGTACCACTACACTAATAAATGTTTGCCAAATCCTTGTAATAACATCTTAATTTTAGACAATCATGTCACTGTTTTTTAATGTTTAATTTTTTTGTGTGTTGCGTGTATCATGTATTTATTTGTTGGCAAACTATTGTTTGTTGATTACAATAGCACTGTTCCAGTCAGCCACTACTTTCTGATGTCCGAGGCACGCCCCTTTCTGAATTGCAAGGACCAAGGTGACTCGACCTGTGTATGGGGGTGCCAAATGGTGTTTGGCTTTTCTTAACATTCCTTTTTTGTTGTGTTTTGTTTTCCTTCTTAATGAGCTAAATACGAATAGATGCAACTTAGTTTTTGTAATACTGAAATCGATTCAATTGTATAAACGATTATAATTTCTTTCATGAAAGCATGATTCTTCTGATTAAAAACTGTACCCCATATTTTATGCTGGTCGTCTGCAAGCTTGTGCGATGTTATGTTCATGTTAATCCTATTTGTAAAATGAAGTGTTCCAGACCTTATGTTAAAAGAGAGAAGTAAATAACAGACTGTATTCAGTTATTTTGCCCTTTATTGAAGAACCAGATTTGTTTTCTTTTTTTGTTGTTGTTTGTTTGTTTGTAATCTCATTTTGAAATAATCGGCAAGTTGAGGTACTTTCTTCAAATGCTTTGTACAATGTAAACTGTTATGCCTTTCAGTGCATTACTATGGGAGGAGCAACTAAAAAATAAAGACTTACAAAACTGGTTATTTTTCCCACTGTGTGATATTTTTCCTTCTTGTGCAATTTTAGTTTCTCTTAGGGATCCAATGATTTAAAGATATGATGTCTGGGGCCTTGATGCCCTGATAGATACATGGAATGTCAAACATGTGTGTACTGTTTTGAGATGACATAGGGATAGACCTTGACCCACAGAGAACTGGGACTCTGACGCATTCTTCTGAACTTTCTTTGTGTAGTGCAAAGTCAGGGCTCATGTGCAACACCACAGGGTCCTGGGTCTTATTCCATGTCCAAAGCACCCGTTTTAGTTAGGACAGACAGGAACCTACTGTTTGTGTACTCAATTTTTTATAGTGCATACTTAAAGTTGCTGTGATTTCAATTTTTGTTTTTAATTACACAAATACTGTTAACTGATTCATAGGACCAAAAAAGAAAAAAATCCTTTAACCTTTCTGTATTCCTTCTAAGTCTTTGTCCACATGCAAAATATCATGTTTTATAGTTATAATCAGAGTGTAGTCATAATGTTGTGTTTTCTTTCTTTACCGTGACAAAAAAAAGTCAATGCGTGTTGTTACAAATTCTTCAAATTAATAATGTAGCAGTTGTCCCATATTCCACCAGGTTTGATATTTCTTCCACTATTTCAATTTTGTTGAAGATTCCAGCTTTCTGATATTCACTAATGCAAGCAGTGGAATTTTAATTTTCACACACCACAATGATTCTGTGTGTTCATATATGTACGCACAGAGGTAAAATGTGGGGAGTGGTATTATTTCCAGATGATAAATTCTCTGGTTGGGGAGCAGTTATGAATTCTTTTTGCTCCTTAAACATAATGTTGATTGTTTTAGAATATGGGAATTTCAATTCTGGCTGACTATAGAGGTACTAACCAGGCCTGAAAAATAAATAAGTATGACACATAGAAATAGGTCCCAACTAATTTCTTCATTCATTTACTAATTCTTAGCCATACTACCAGATACAAAGAGAATCTCCTTACATTCTTTCTAAATGTCAGTAGTATAGGAATTAAATATATAGGGTATAAATATAGGAATTAAATATATAGGGTATAAATATTGATTTTTTAATAGGAAGTATGTATAAGAAAAAGCATTCAGGAAATCTATTCAAGCTGTAAATCTGGTCTATGAAGAAGGAGAAGAAGAATCTAATATTGGGGACATAAGAAAAGTGGGGTTCTGGGACATGCTGTGCATTTTTCTTTCTTTTAAAGAATATACCTATAAATTCCGAAGCAGTTTGAATACTCTCAATGCTACTAAATGCTTGTCAGGCTTTGAGCATGACATTTCAGTTGTTTGCTAATACTTAGTCCCTCCGAATTCCAAAAAGGCTTTCAAGCCTTACATTTCTGCGTTTTTTCCACTCATTTCGCCAGCAGTCCTCCACCACGTGCCCCTGCGGGGACTGGTGAGATACGGTGGAGACGATATTGGACTTGGAAACCCAAGGCCTGGGTCTGAGTTCTGGCTCTGCCGCTTCACTGGCTTTGAGGTCTCGGCAAGTCACATACCTCTTAAAATCTCATCTGTGAAACCAGGGTCATAATACTTTCTGCTGCTACTGCACTGGGTTTCTGTGATGTCCAAAAATCAAAATACGTTTTTGGAAATATTCAGTAAAAGTTCTGCACATGCAAAGCATTTTAGAATTTTTATGGTAGTAATTAAGGAAATATAATATATGCATGTATCTACCCCTATTTGTATACATATGTGTATCTACAGAGACCCAAACACAGACACTATGCTAAGAGAAAAATTTTAGGATGTGACCAAAATCTACTCTAGACCAAACAGAAGTAGATGTGGATGTTTTCTAGAAAGAAAATTTAAGAGATGCTTCTTGAACAAATATGTATGTTTGAAAATAAAGCTCAGCCCTTTGAAAACATGAGCTATTCAGTATAGTTGAGAACTCTCAAAAAATTTAAGGACAGTTAAGAAAGCATCTTCAAAGAGTAGGCACCTTGATATTTTTATTTTCAGATAATGTCCATCAACCAAGGTTATCTCCGTACAGAATAAAGGAGTTATCCCTTTTTTAACTGCCTCCTCTGTCAATGTCCTGCTGGGAATGGGCACATCCGTGACCTCAGTTAGTCATTACGGTGGGTCTGAAATAGGCGGCATTCCTCCTGTTTCACAGATGAGGAAACCGGAGCCCGGAGAGTTTAAGGACCTCGTTCAAAGTGAACCAGCTGGGAACTGGCTGGCTGACATTCCAGGGGTGTCTGGCTCCTTAGCCCACTCTTAGCCAAGAGTCTCAGACCTCCTGATTTAGGCACAGCTAACGAAAATCCAAAAAGGAATGTTCCAAATCAAAGAAATGTGCCCACAGAGAGTAAAGCTGTCAGAGATGCAAATGTGCCTGGGAGACATTTAGGCGTCTGAGTCTTGGCTGTAAAGAGTTTGAAAGGTGAGTGCCAAGCACCGGGTTCCAAGCTTTTTCTATTCAGGTTATCTCAAGTCAGAACCAGCAATACCAGTGCTTTTTTGAATGATCCTAAATGCTTCCTTAATGAGAGAAGAGCCTTAGTAATCTTGTTTGCAAATTCGTAGCAGGTGGCTTGAGTTTCCTCTTTACCCTTTTAGAAAAAAAAAAAAAAAAAGATTTACCCCAAACCTACATTCTGAAATTATTAACGTGGAATGAATTAAACCCTTTCTAAAATGGTTAGCAGACTCACCATGAGAGAAAGCAAATGTAGAAGCAAGTGCACTTAAGAAGTTTGGAGAGCCAAAAAAAAAAAAAGTTTGGAGAGCCAGCCAGCTCTTCCCCAAGAGATTTAGGCTGGGATTTAATTGTCTATTATATTTTACAGAACCCATTTCTGAATATAAGAGACTGTCCTTGGTACAACATTTATTTAGAAAAAGCATGTAGGATGGCTACTATAAAAAAAATCCAGAAAATAACAAAGGCTGGTGAGAGGGCAGAGAAATTGGACCCATCGTGCACTACTGGTGAGAATGTGAATTGGTACAGGCAGTCTGGACAACACTATGGAGGGGCTGCAAACAATTAAAAATGGAACTTCCCTATGATCCAGTAATCCCACTTCTGGGTAGATACCCAAAAGGAGTTCAAAACAGGGTCTCAAAGAGATATTTGTACACTCATGTTCACAGCAGCATTGTTCACAGGAGCCAAAGAGTGGAAGCAGCCCAAATGTCTGTTGATGGATAAATAAGCAAAATGTGGTGTATCCACACAGTGGAATATTATTCAGTCTCAAACAAGAAGGAAATTCTGACATACGCTATAACATGGATAAACCTTGAGGCTATGAGGCTAGGTAAAATAAGCTAGTCACAAAAAGACAAAATACTGTATGATTCCACTCATATGAAGCACCGAGAATCGTCCAAGATAGAGATAGAAAGTAGAATGGTGATTGCCAGTGGCTGGGGGCCAGAAGGAATGGGGAGTCGTTTAATTGACATAGGGTTTCAGTTCTGCAAGATGAAAAGAGTTCTGGAGATTGGTTACATAACAGTGTGAATGCACTTGCCACTGCTGAATCGTACCTTTGACAGGATTAAGAAAATAAATTTTATGTTAGTTATATTTTACTACAACTAAATATGAATTAAAATAAAATCCTGCTCTATCTACATGGTTCTTTAGGCTGAAAGAATCTAATTCTATTTAATTCAAGCAGAGAAGCAAACTACCAGGGGGGATATGGGAGAGCTCGTAACAATTAGAGAGAAAGCTGGGGAATCAGGCCGAAGACACAGTCCTGAACCAGTGAGCAGCCAACAGCAGGAGCCCATGGGCCACCACGTAGGCTGTTATCATCAAGATGAATCAACTACCAGTATGTTCAGTCTTTCTTGTCACTCTGCGTCCACATTAAAATTCTAGGGATAGACCATGAAATTGGCCTTACTTGAAACCCTACTTGATCAAGACCACTATTAAATGCACCTAAAGGTATGGGGCACAGAGGGCCAGTTTCCGCAGAACTAACTCGAGAAGCTCCTCACAAATAAGTGGGAATGAATGACGGATGTCCAAAACCACACACCTTCTTACCACTGGATGACGGGAAAACTAACAACTATGTAAGGAACAATACTTTCAGGGAAGGACACAGGATTTGGTAATCTTAAGGGTCATCAGAAGGATAACCTGATAGCACTTATAAAATTAGGACTGCTCCAGAAATTGAAGGACCTACAATCCTCAAAGGAATAATTGTTCCAGAAAATTCTTGACGTAAAGATTTTGTTATTGCATGTGTGTGTGTGGTTTTTTGGTTTGTTTTTTTAATGCTTCAGTCATGACTCCTACTGACAATTCTACCAAGATTGGCAATAAAATTGTAGCCAAGTAGCCATGGGTTAACCAGAATTAAATCAGAGTGATTCATAAGATGATTTACAAACTTCTATGGGATGCATACAATAATCATGGTCAGTGAGAAATTGAAGTGTTTGAATTAAAAGCATTCAGTACATCAATGTCTACAAAGGAAATCAGAAACCACTCTAAATATTTAAAGCAGAGAAGGATGTAATGCAGATGGTTACATATAAAAACATTGGAAGCTCTGGGAGGGGAAAAGGAAGAATAGAATGTAACCAGAGACCAAGGAGTGGCCTGCCCCTCCCCCGCCCCCCAGAGTCATGGCTGCTCCTCTCCTGTTCCTAAGCGCCCCACTGCTATTGCTGAAACCCTGGTTCTGCTACTTGGGGAGTCACCCTTCCTGCTGCCTTCTCACCTCCCACCAGTGCCTTCCATCACACCTCACCAGAAGCCAGCTGGGGAACGAGGTTTTCCAGCAGCCAGCCCCCAGTAATCCAGAGGAACAGTGGGACTGGTGCTGAATACCAACAGACCACATCCAATATAGGACCAGCTAAACTGAACAGACACCCTAGATTGGGAGAAATCCTCTGATAACTTCCCACTGGTTTTAGAATGGATGTCAACATATCCAGATGGCCTCCAGGGCCCTCCATGACCTAGTTCGTGCCTGCCTCTGTAGTCTGGCCCCACTTCCTTCCTCAAACAGGCCAAATGACTCTCAGTCGCCAAGTTCAACTTCACTTTCAAGGACATCACACACAGCAGTCTGTGAACTTGGAACACTCCCTCTTGTCTCACTCTCCATCCAGAACCACCACGGCCCCCCATTCTTCATTGATTAAACTAATTTACTCTTCAGATTTGAACTTATCTGTCACTTCTTCAGAGAAACTTTTCCTGATACCTTCTACTCTCCTCCACCTATTAATGTGAACGAACAGCCCTGTGGTAGTCTCTCATCAAAGCATTTATTATATGCATATTTTGTGTACCTGTTACAGTTGGTAACTATATGTATATCCATGAATAATTTAAGATCTCTGTTCCTAAAATCTTGAGATCCATGAATGTTCTATGTCTACTTTGATCGATGCTATATCCCCTGTGGTTACAGAGTATGGCGCATTGTGACTCCTGTATGCATTTTATTAAACTAATGAACAAACAAACGAGTTGACCGTAAGGATGTATATCAAACCAGTATCGGTGGGTATCTCTAAAATTGGAAGGGAAAAATAACTTTTTAGTATGTAGTTTTATTTTAATGCTTTCAACGGGAATGAATTACTTTTATGTTTAAAAAACAGACATTTTTTTTAATATACCTCCTGATTAAGAGACTCCCAATTCTAAGAATTCATCCTAAGAAGCTAGTTAGCATTACACACTCATTTTGTATACATGGATGTTCATTGAAACATTAATAATCAAGAATGGTTATTAGCATAGAAGTCAAACAAAAGAGACTTGCTGAAGTAAACTGTGTTGTGCCAGCTTGTCCCTGGTTAAGTACACAAAGTCCTAACATATTAAATGAACAATCAAGTCACAATTGCCTGGAAGGTATATTCTGTAACATTTTGCTAGTTAGTAGAATTATGCTTGAGTTTTATCTTCTTTTTTTGTTTATTTCCATTTTTACATTATCTGAAAATAAATATGTGTTACTTTTTAAATAAGAGGAACATTATTATAAAGACAAGAAAAAAAGGTTTTCCAAATTAAGTAAATAGTACAAAGACAACAAAAAAAGGTCCTATCCAAGACAGTGACATAGGTGTTTTCAGATGGTCACTTGCGAGTTGGTTGTGGCCAACCTCTTCACTATGCCAGTGACAACAGTGAGATCTAAAGAGTAATGATGGTTTTATCCAAGGTCCAAGGTCACACAGCTGGTTTGAAGTCCAAATCCACTGTTTTCTGGAACAGTACAGTGTGAACCATTGTCTCAGTAAGGAGTAGAGTATGAGTACAGTGGGGTAAAATCCTGGTTGTCCAATAAGGGAGCTTAGGTCAAGTGTTTTTATAATGAGCTCAAGTGTTAGATTACCTCCAAATATGCCCCAATTGACACCATGCCCTAGGTTCTGGACCCCATTTGAACTTGTTTTTATGTGTTATTAACAATTTTAAAAAAAGTCTTTAAGGTGTATATACTAAAATTAGAGTTATAGTACATGTTTCCTATATATTGATTTTTGTTTACCACATTTCAATTTGGGGCTCTAAACTACTCATCAGAAATTTGGCTCCTTTAACTAACTGAAAGGTGTTGAGCTCGTATAGGCAAGAAAGAAGTGGTCAAAAGCATCTCGTCTCAAAACCCTGCTTCAATCTGATATCTCAGAAGGTGAAATTGATTTTTAAATACTTTTTCTACATTATTGTTCTGCAGGCTTCCTCTAATCATCTCTTACAGGCCGCATCATCTTTAAATCAGGATAAATACATCGGAAGAACAAAGAATCAGACATTTCCCCAAAGAAGCAAAGTTAACAAGGCTAGCAGGAGGCCAGCTAGTGTCGTGACCTTGTCAAAAAATATCTCCTCACCACCACCATTGAAGTCATCTTCTTCTGGAACAGTCACATTCTTTTCACGTAAAATAATCATGGATTTTTCTAGAAGCAGGGGCATATTAACTGATTTCAGTCAGTATTATTGTGAATTAGTGAATTGATCTTTTTCTCTATGGTAGCAAGGGGAGGGGATATTTTCTGAAGAGATGAGAGTAGGGTGAAAACAGAATGTGAGGGGACAGATTGGAGGCCCTCCCTGAACGGGAAGACAGGGACATCTGAAGCAGGGAGGGTGGCAGCAATCTGAGCATTCTGTCTACCTGAGAGGGGAGAAGGTGCCGGAAGGGCAAGAGGAAGAGTGTGGGCTTTTTTGTTTGCTTTGCTTTGCTTTGTTTTTGTCAAGGACCAATTCTTCCATCAAAATTCACTTGCTAAAAAGAAAAGTGTGGACTAATGTCTTCCATTTGACAGATTTGAAAGAAAGTAATGGAAGAGTAAATCGGGAACCTCGAAGGATTTTTGATAAATAGATTTATAATGACAGCAGAAATATTCAATTAGCTCTCTGGCTTTATAGACCTCTTTTGAAAAATAACAACAAAAAATATGGACTAGAGGATAAAGACAGGGGTGCCTGGGTGGCTCATTCGGTTAAGCATCTGCTTTCAGCTCAGGTCATGATTTCAGGGTCCTGGGATTGAACCCTGAATCAGGCTCCCAGCTCAGGAGGGAGTCTGCTTCTATCTCTCTCTCTCCTGCTCCCCCTGCTTGTGCTCTCTCTCTCTCTGTCTCTCTTTCTGTCAAATAAATAAAGTCTTTTTAAAAAGAAAGGGTAAAGACTTACATTGTTTAGCTCTGAATCTCTTCAACATGGTCTTTTTGGAAAAGCATCCCCCTGTTGGCATTACTAATTTAGTGCCCACTGTTATTTAAATGGGTGACATTTTCCTTACTGTTCTTTCATGTACTTAAAATCAATACTTTTCTTCTTCATATTCTTCCAGTATGACCAATACATTTTGTAGAATTAACTAAAAAGTAGTTTCTAGCTCCTTTCATTTTTTCCTAAAATGCCATCCAAAGATATAAAAAATTAAAGAATAATTAGAGAAAGTGGAATTTTCTTTTCATTAATGTTTTAATTGTTCAGAAAAGATTCAGGACGATCTCCTAGGCTTAATTGGCTTCCACAGTTCTTGCAAAGGAAACAGCAATATGGAGAACACACAAAGATGGCGTCAAAGAGACTGGAATCTTAGCATTTTTGCCACAAACTAGTTGTGTGCTCTCATGGAAGAACCGTGATTCCCAAATTTAACCATTTATAAATCCCTACTTTTTCACTCTGTGCGCCTTCAGTATTGTTTATTTAACATTTTTTTCATCTTGATTCATTTTTTATACTTTGATAATTTTCTTTTAAAGGAACATGTCAGTAGAAAGCCACTTTCCATAAATATCACTGAATCATAAAAATAAGCACAATGAAGAACTATGTTATCATGAGATTCTAGAAAGATGCTTTGGGTTGGCGTCCTACTCCCTGGGCATATTGAGAAGCATACGTTCCTGCTAGAGATGTCCACATGACGAGCTCTGTCTAGTGGATTGTGAGGCGGTAAACACAGCACGAATTTAACCACAGTACCGTCCAATTTCTCCCTCTGCTGGGGCAAAGAAGGAGCCTGCAGTTTCTACCCGCGGGCGCTCTGAGATCGCAGAGCCTCTGCCCCGGCTCCTGAGAAGCAGTGGCGCAGACCTGCTTCCGTTCTGAGCGCCGCTACGTCCGCTAAGATATAAACTGTGATATAAGAAATGCGCTCTTGACTAGCTCAGACACTGAGACTTTGGGTGTCTTCTTTGCCCACAGCAGAACTTAACCCATGTTGATTAAGACAACACTGTAGCCTGCCTAAGATTGGGGTCTCTTCGTCTACTTGCTCTTTATTCAAAAAGGGGGATATTTGGAACTATGAGAGATGTTAGAGAAACTCTCTAGAGAAAGCTCTAATTGGACACTCTTCTTGAGTATAATTTAAAAAATGAAGAATAATTAAAATGAGAATGATTTTCTTTCATGTACTTCAAATCTATCCCTATGCCTTGAAATACACTGGGCGAAATATGCCAACTCATTGATCCTTGGTTCCCTTATCGGGGAAATAAAGGAAAATAATTGGCTGTATGTTGATTAGAGAAAAACAGGTAAAGATGGCAGCAGAAAATAAAAAATTATGATGGGTTTTATTTTAAAGTTACAAGACATTCTACAATGTAGCACATGGATATTTTGAACTGCAAATATTGATTTTGCACTGTTCTAGGCTCTGGAGGACATAGGAAACAGAACATATCTTGGTTGCGGCCAGCCTCTCTGAGCTGGTGACATTCATGTAGACAACTGATGTTGGAGAAAAGTCCTCCGTGAGAGATCTGGGTGAACTGTGTAGCAGCTTAGAAGGAATAGTGTGTGAGAATCCTCAGACGCCCTGATAAGTGGAGCAAAGGGATGAAATTGGGAAACCAGATAAACCAGGGAACAAGTTGTAGGAGGGGTAAAGAAGTGTTTCAGGGGGATGGTGTTTTACAGGGAGACTCAGGAAGACTTACTGATGGCTTGACCTATGGAGTATTCGAATAGTACCTAAAATAATAATTATCATTTAGTATGTATTTAGCACTAAGGATAATGCTTTTATTTCTTTTAACCATCACAACAGTCCCGCACATGAGATAGACAGTGTTATCCTTCCCACTTTTTCATCTGGGAAACTGAAGCTAGAGGTTAAGAAACTTACCCTGGAGGACACATTAGGATCATGATAGAGCTGGGAACCCACCCAGGTGTATCTGACCCCAAAGGCTGCGAACTCTAACACTCTTCCATACGATGACAAGGGGTGCTATTTTACTTTCCCATTGCATAACAAGCAATTAAATTTTTTCCTTATCAACTGTATCCTGTTCTTTGTGTTTTGAACATTTGGAATTTGATCATGAAGACAGCCTAAGATATCCATGTGCTAAGGATTTTGCCTGTGTAAACAGAATACTTTGCAGAGGAATGCAAGGGTTGAGCGTTGCATGAACAGCCCAGCTATGCAGAGTAGGATGGATGCCACTTAACTTTGAACAATTACTCACATATGTCTTGAGCATGAAAACTATTTGTTGGTTTCCTACAATTATCCATGGAACAGCGCAAGGTTCTGGGTCACTTCGTGGTAGGTGGTTGCTTTCCAAACAAAGTCATTTTTGTGTGTACATGGGTTTGTGCGAGCATGAGGGGGTGGAGAGGGAATGAAGAGGGGCAAGTGAAAAAATCGATGGATTAGAAGCTCGCTAGTGCCATGTGGCACCATTGAAGTTGGCTTTAAAGACAATTGCAGTAAAATATATTGTAGCAAGAGGAAGCATAGTGCAAAGTGCACATGGTTTGAGCCAGACATGTAGACATAAGAATTACAGCTCTGTTTTTAGCTGATGTGTTGCTGTGGCTCGGGGTATAGTAATAACTACCACATAACAAGGGAAGGGATAGCAAACATTTGATGCTTATGAAGAGTTTGGTGCATAATCCATGTTCAAGTAATAGTAACAATAAATGGTCTGTTTTGAGTTTCACTGCAATCTCTCCTGTTTTGTTTTGTTTTTTTTCTTTTCGATTTTCATTATTTCATTCATCTTTTTGCATAGGCTGTGTCTGCTCATGGTAAAAATTCAAAAGTTATAAAAGACATCATAATAAAAAATAAATTTTCTTTCTTCTCTTGTATCTCAATGACCTGGTTCCCCTTCACAAACAAATTCTGTTGTAAGAGTCCTAGATATCTTTTCAGAAGACATATATATCACTCCTTTTATTTCTCCCACAAGTGGTAGCATACTACACACTCCTGGATTTTTTAAATTTACTTTATCTTGGAGATCATTGCCTATAAATTCAAATAAAGTTCTCTTCTTTTTCTCCTTCTCCCCTCCTCTTTGTCTTCTTTTCCTTTTTCAAGTATGTAATATTCCACTGTACCATAATTTGATTGACCAATTCCCTACTAATAAACACTTAGCAGTGTTTCAAATATTTCACAGTTGGGAACTTAAATTAATATCCTGGTAAAAAGTCATAAAATTGCAAGGTCAGAAAGTATGGGCATTAGACTCATCTCTAAAAAGTTGTCATCAATTTACATTCTCATCATCGTTTCCCCATACCAACACAACACATAATACAATATTTTGATCTTCGCCAATCTAAGATGATAAAATATAGTGGATTTCTTTTAGTATCAGTGAGGTTGTGTGAAATTTTTGGATGTTTAAAAACTATTAATTTTTCTTTTTATGTAAATTATGTTTAGTTATCTGTTCCTCTCTTTTTTTTTTTTTTTAAATATTTTATTTATTTATTCGACAGAGAGAGAGACAGCCAGCGAGAGAGGGAACACAAGCAGGGGGAGTGGGAGAGGAAGAAGCAGGCTCATAGAAGAGGAGCCTGATGTGGGGCTCGATCCCACAATGCCGGGATCATGCCCTGAGCTGAAGGCAGATGCTTAACCACTGTGCCACCCAGGCGCCCCTATTCCTCTCTTTTGTTGAGATTTTTATTGAGTTATTGGTTTTGTTTTCTAAGGAGCTCACTATTTCTAAGGAGCTCACTATTTAATATTTATTTTATTAAAATAAATATGATTTATTAATCATACTCTTAACATCCTTTGTGATCTTCTGTTTTGCCTTGCAGAGATTATTTCTGCAGTGAAATTCATTGATCTCTTCTTCTTCCTCCTCTTCTGGTTTGTTCATACATAGACAGAAATTCCCATTCTAATTATTTTTAAATTTTGTTTTGTTTCATCTAAATTCGTTTTGTTAAAAGGAATAATATAGGTATTCTATTTAGTTTCCCCAACACCTTTTGACAATAATTAACCTTTTTACAGCTGGCTGTCTTTTCATATAGTAGATTTCTATATGAATTTGTTGTAGTCTGGGGGCTTTCATTCCTTGCACTAATCAATTGAAAAGCCATAAACATGCTATTTTAATCAATATGGCTTTTTAATAAGTTTTATGGTAGGGTCAAAGTTATTCTGTACAATCATATGAGTTGTACACACACAGCTCATTTTCAGAATCATTTTTTACATAAACTATAAGGTTAGTGATGGTACCTTCCCTCTCATCCTCAGGAATTGTTCAGTGCATAGCCAACATAACTAATGGGTCAATCCCATGCAATTGTTTAACTTTTTTAGAATTTCCCAGCCATTACTGATTGCTTATTTTTTTAAAGGAATTTTAGAATCAGCTTATACAGTTTCAGAGAGTCTTATTGATCCATTTTTTTTAAACTGGGATTCATTCAATTCACAAATTAATTTAGAGAGAATTGATACCTGTCTTACATCATATCACAAATTAAAATCAAATCTAGGTGAATTGCATATTTAAAAGTAAAAGCTAAACAACAAAACTTGACATAACTTACAGTTGGGGTATCTTCATGACTTTGGTGTAAAGAAATTTTCTCAAATGGGATGCAGAGTTCTAATTGAGAGGATAACTGGTTAGAATATTTTGTGTTCAGAATATATAATGCACTAATAATCAGTAAGAAGAAAGATGGACAACCTCAGTTGAAAAGTAGTCAAGAAATTTAACTAGACCCTTCACAGAAGATGGTATCTGAATATTCAATGTCCTCAAAGATCAAGGAATACCAATTCAAACTTTAATGAGATACCGCTTCACACACACCAGACTAACTAAAATTAAAAAGACTAACAATACCAAGGGTTGATAAAACCTGGAGCAATGGTAAGTGTTACACATTGCTGGTGAGAGCACAAGTTGGTACAACCATTTTAGAAAATTGGTTAAACATCACCTATGAAAATTGAATGTCGGTATTCCCTGCTTTTTGAAAGTTAGGCCATTTGCTTTTTCAAAAGACCTACATAAGTACTTGTTTCTGCTAACTGAAAGAAATCCAGAGAAGATTTTCCGGTTTTATGAAAAAAAGTGACATTTCAATAACGTTCAGCATTGGTTTTGCAGAAGCCCTCGTAGAGGCAGCGCACACGTCCAGAAGTGAGAGTGGCGCCACCAAGCTCCTTCCCTGGGAACTACACTCCGCACCTCAGCAATGAATTGCCATAGGTTTGAACTGCGTCTGTGAGCGCCGGTGCTTTATCTTGATTTATTTTGTGCGTTTGTTAGCAAGATGTGTCCTAAGGCATCAGAAAAGCCTAAAAGCCTTTTCTGAGTCTGCGAATGCTAAAAAAATTTTCAATATAACTAATGGTAATTGTTTCTTTGTTGTACTCCATTTCAGCTTGCACAGGTTTTATAGGAATGCTCTACTTTGAGATAGTGGGGGACACCTGTATATGCTATGCCACATGAGCCAGCTACTCAACAGAAGTATGTACACATATGGACCATAATTCATGTACCAAAATGTTCACAGCAGCATTTTTCATAATAGCACCAGACGGCAAACAATCCAAGTATGTATTAGCAGGAGAATAGATAAATATACCAATGATTGAGGTATTTGAAGACAGGCAAATACTATTTAGTGTTTAAAATTAATGACTACAGCTACATGGGATAACATGGATGATTTCACAAAATATAATTTTAAGAAAAAGAAGCTGGATGCAGGGCATTTGGGTGGCTCAGTCTGTTAAATATTAGACTCTTGGTTTTGGGCTCAGATCATGATCTCAAGGTCTTGGGATGGAGCCCCACATGGGGTGGTCGTCCCTGCTCAGCAGGGGGTCTGTTCATCTCCCTTTCCCTCTGCCCTTCCCCCTGCTCACGCACTCACCCTTTCTCTCTCTTTTTCGAATTAATACATAAACCTTAAAAAAAAAAGAAACTTGATGCGAGAATACATACTGTATTATCTAATTTATATAAATTTAAAAAAACAGGCACTACTGTTCATTGATAGTAGTAGTGAGGCTAGTGGTCACTTTTTTATGGAAGGGAAACGTTCAAAATGTGGAAAGTGAAAAAAGGAACTTCTTGGTGCTAATATGTTCTATTTCTTAACTTGGGTGATAGTTACAGGGGTGTGTTCACTGTACGACGATTCACTGAGGTGACACTAATGATATATACACTTCTCTGATTGTGTATTAAAATACATATATATATTCATAGATATATAGCTATAGGCTTTTACCTTAATCTGCTTATTATTTAATTATTATAATTTTAAAAAGTCAAATTACTTTATATATCTTATAATAAATATTTTTAAAAATCCATTGGCCTCCTGTCTGACTCCCTTTTCCTTCTTTCACATGCACACAATTTCAAGTCTTTTAGGTGTTTAAAACTTATTTATAAACAATAGTCTATATTGCTATTTATTAATTGGTTTAAGTTTTAGATACTATCTTCAGATTCCTGCTGTGGAAAATAAGAATAAAGCTGACCTACATAATCTCTCCATACTTTTTCCTCCTATCTTCCCAACATAGGTATGTAACACTTACTAGATAGCTCAAAACTAAGGGCTTAAAAATTATGATAATGAATATATTTTGTGTATGCTTATATAAATATTATCCATAGCTGGCCCATGCATTACATTTTATTTTTTATTAATTCTTATTTTCCTGGAGTTAATGCTTACCCTAAAATCTCTCAATTCTCTCTAAACTTTTTAAAACCCATTCTGAGAGTTCTCGCTACTGGATTTTTTCCTAATTTAATATATACATTTTATACATTTCCCTTAAACTTGTTTTCCATATTTATTAAATTCTGAATCATTTAACTATTATCATTATATTGAAGACTTCTCAAATACTTATATTAGTGTACAAACTCAATTTATCGTTCTCCATAAAACTTCCTTCCATGATGTCTCCTCTGTACTTCGGTTCACTGCATCACCTAACAGAGACTCCTGCCTCTACTTGAACTGCCTCATGGAACCCAAGGCCTGTCAGTCCCTCCTCACTGAGTTCTCTTGTATCTGCTCCAGTGCCTTCTTGCTCCTTTTCTCGTGCTGACTCTCCATTATTCTAGTCCTCTTTGTCTCTGGTCGCTTACCTGGCTGACCAAGTAGACTTCTGCCTGATTTCCCTAGTTCCAGTCTGTCCACACTCCCCTCAGCCCTTCATCAGCAAGTTTATTTTTTCAATCACATGTCTGGTCTGATCATATCTTTTAAAGACATTTATGATGTTATGCTAAATAAAACAATGAGACAACATGGGGAAATTCTTATGATATCATGTTAAAGTAAAATGTCAAAAAGAGAACTATATATGTAAGTTGTCATGAAAATTTTATAAAACTTAGTATATACATTGGAAGGAAATACATCAACATGTCAATCGTGTATGTGGGGCCTGGAGGATTTGTAGGTCGCCTTACCCTGCATTGAGGAAAAATGCTGACTACCGTGAAAGTATCCATGGGCATAGACACAAAATTCTACCCCAGGAAGTCTCAAGGTGCTTCCAGACACCAACATGAAGCCTACATGGTGCGTAGTGCAGTGAGGCAGACCATGGAGGGAAACACACTCTGGACAAAAGAGACAGCAGTATAAGAGCCCAGAGCCGTGAAGAAGAGTGCTGGGTTCAGGGAACTGTGAACTGTTTGGACAGGGAGCTGGATGTAGCTGGGGAAGAGCTAGCCGATGAGCCTGAAAAAGCCAGATGACCCAAAACTCTAAAGCTTTGTGAAGACTTTGGATTCATCCTGTAGGTGGTCATGAGGGGCCACTGAAGAGTTTAGCAGTGCCAGAACGTGACCAGATTTAGAATCCAGAAAACTCTCCCTAGGAGAAAAGACTGCAGTGGTCAAGACTAGAAACTCCTAACACAATTAGTTCCATGGTTCTCAAGCTTTTGCAACTGCCATGCATAGTAGCAGAAAACAAAAAACGGCAAAAAACATCAAAACAAACAAAAACAAACAAAACTTACATTGCAACTCAAGTGAGTCATAGTAAGAAATATATATATTTGGTCTCCATCTCCATTTCTGGCACAGAGCGCCTAAACCCCTTGGAATTTCCTAAGTGATGGGAATGAGAAAGTCTCTTTGTTATGTTAATCAGGTGACTTTAGGAAACACCTAAGGATAGGGGCTGGTTGCCAATGGAGCCAATCCTGTGATTAGAGGTTTGGAATTTTCAGTTTTACACCCTGACCTCTGGGGAGGGAAGAAGGGCTGGAGGTTGAACAATTGTCAGTGGCCAATGATTTAATCAATCATGCCTATATAACGAAGTCTTCTTAAAATTCCAAAAGGACAAGGTTCAGAGAGCTGCTGGGTTGGTGAACACGCGGCTATTCAGGGCGAGTAGGCAGCTTGGAGGGGGCAGGGAAGCTCTGAGTCCTTTCACCATACTTTGTCCTGTGCATTGTTTTCATCTGGCTGCTCCTGAGTCGTATACCCTTTTATAATTAACCAGTGATCTAAAGAGTAAAATGTTTCTCTTTAAAGAATGTTTCTCTTTTGCCAATCTAGCAAATTAATCATACTCAAGGAGCAGCGGTCCCTGAAACCTATAGTCTATAGCCACTTTGTCAGAAACATAGGTAACAACTTGGACTTGTGATTGACATCTGAAGTGGGGGTGAGGGCAGTCTTGTAGGACTGAGCCCTTAACCTATAGAATTTAATGCTATGTTAGGGTAGGTAGTGTCAAAATTGAAATGAATTGTAGGACACCCAACTGGTGTTAGAAAATTGCTTGGATGTGTGGGAAAACTTCCCTCCACCCCAAAACACACGCAGTGGAATTAACGTCAAAACCTATACCAGGTAATACATATAATCTATGTATCTGTAGAAATGAATGTATATACATAAGTATAAATGAACCAAAAGTTTCAAGAAACAGCACTTACCTCATGTATTTCACCCTGATATTTTCTATTCTGTTTTATTTATTCATTCTTTAAAAGTGCTGGCCGTGATCCACTTTGATGATTTGATAACCACAAGCAGACCTCATTCTAGAGCATGATAAATACTGAACTGGGGGTTATTATAATAATCTATGCTGGAAAACGTGAACATGTATCAAAAACCGAACATATCCTAAGAACCGTCTAGAAGAATGGAGAAAAGGGACTGGCAGTCAATTGCGATTTAAAAAGTAGCGTCAGTAGCCGTTGGTAAAGGACTAGATATGACACATAAAGAAAAAGATACTCAAGACTAATTTCAGGTTTTTGTTTGAAAAACTAGGTAGATGGTAGTGCCATTTGTAGAAGTAAGGAATGTGATAGAAAAAAACATGTGTAGCGGGGTGAAGAGTGAATAATTAGTTCAATTTTGGCTGTTTTGTGTCTGGGGTGCATGTGAGACGTTCAGATGATATTGGCAATGGGAAGAATTGTCTGGATATAGGAAAATGGGTCTAGGCTGAGACCCACTGATGTAACTTATAGATTTGGAAATACAAATCTATAGATGATAGAGGAAAATGTAGAATGAGAAGAAATAAGTCCTAGGATAGGACTCTTGGAAATATTACCATTTAGATGAGTGATAACAAACTAGACACCCAAGAAAGACAACTAGGAAAGGGCAGAGACAAAGGGGGAACACATGGAGATGGTTGTGGGACGCTGAGGAAGGAGAATCTGGAGGAGGGATTGGCCAATAATGTCAAATGGAAAGAACTGGAAAAGGATCATTGATGATTAATAGTAAGTGTTGCAAGAACATAGTAACTATAGGAAGCCAGTTCACTGCAGCTTGAGGCGGGCCACATTAGCAGGGCTGGGCGCGAGTATCAGTGGAGGCAAGCATACCAGAAGTCCAAAAGCTATGAACCAACAGAACCAACTGTTAAATAATTCTGCCCTTCTAACTTGATAAGAATACCTGTATGGCCAGATATTAGAAGACCAGGCTTGAATTTTGAACCCTTGAACTCTTCAGAGCTCTGACCTGGAATATAGTAGCTTGGAGAGGTCAACCCAGCCTACAGGAGCCCCTACTTTTCCCCATCCATCCCTATAACCTCCGTACTGTGAGTTAACCTACATATACACATACGTGTGGCCACAGAGCCCATAAGCGCAAATTCCATCCATACCTCTTTCCCTGCCAACATTCACTCTATGGCCACCCCTTGGCCCTTGGGGTGTGCCCACGAGTAGTGTAGGTTGGTCTCTAGAGAGCTGACTGCAGAAGCACCCCCACCTCACACACACAAAACAACAACAACAACAACAGGTGAGCAAAAGCATATTTACATGCCTGGGGGGAGAAACTAACCTTGGGGAAGCAGTTGAGAGCTTGAAAAGAGTGTGAGTGACTGACAGATCAAGTCCCTGTAGGAGATAATAGGGGTCAGGATGTAGCTCACAGCAGGAACAGGAAGAGGCCTTGGCCTCCACAGGAAGGGAGGGAAGTTATGGATACAGGTTTATTTATGGGTGAGAGGGAGTTTGATCATGCTCACACTTTATGCTTTCATTTTCGCTGTGAACTAGGAAACAGCGGTTGGGGTTGAAGAGGGATGAGGAGAGGAACCCTGATGAATACATTTGCTTTTCTAGAAAATTTTCCATTGCAGTAGCAGGGAAAGGTGCTCAGAGATGAGCAAAAGACCACCAAGTGGCCAGCAGGACCAAGAGGAATTTGGAATAAAAGGATTCCAGGTTGCTACAAATTGCATGACTGTGGGATTTTTCTTGGCTGTGAAGGAACAGGACGCATAATGTTCACTACAAGGTAAATGCAGGATCTTGCTCTAAGGTGGTTCGGTGAAAATTTAGTGGGTAATTACATGATTATTTTTGAGATTTTTCCTCAATATCAAGTCCAGAAAATGGAAACGGAAAGGATCTCCTTCCTCTCCCCTAGCAAGACGACTTCTTGTAAGGGACTCCAATTATGTATGCCTCATTTCCAAAGTCCAGGGTGAGGGAGAGATCTCCACTTCCCTTAGGAATTATTTCATAGCCTAACAGTTATTGTAGCCAGGAAGCTTATATTTTCTCTTCCTGATATTTAGTCCAAATTATATTCTTCTTAATTTCAACCTATTATTGTTAGTCATTTCCTCATGGTTAACTTAAGAATCTCTATCCCTTCCGGGTATTTGCACCTTCCAAATATTATGTCGACTTATCACCTGACCTGGTGATAACTGTTTAAAAATATACATTTTTGGCTTATATATAGGATGATGGTTTTACATCCTATAAACACACTATACATGGATGTCTAGGGACTTGAGAAAATACACTTTTGTGTGAGTGAAAATATGTAGGCCATATATACCTGATATATGTAATTACAATCTTAATAATCATTCATTTTAGATTTGCCAACTTGCACATGTGGAAATGTTCAATTTGTAATGTGATTATAACACAAAAACAAAGCATGTTTGATACCTGTGGCTTGGTCGTTTCATGGTAAGTGCAGAAAATTTGAAAAACCATGTTACATTTCATATTCCCAGCCAAGTCAAACTCTGAAAGTAGCTCTATAATTCTTGGGGAATCTCTTTAAGCAGACTTGTGTCAAGGCCAATTAGAATCCAAACAGCCTTTTTCTAATTGGGGTGAGGTATGCAGCTGAATAATTCTGTCATTAAGCAAACCCCTTATAAAGGTTACAACTCCAAGGCAAACCTCAGCCCCAGGGCTGAATAAACAAAGGAGGGTAGGAGTGCAACATTCCACGACTGGCACCTTCACCCCATGAACCCCGGAGAGGGGGGTTTTGGATTTCTTTCTATGCTCTAGCCATATACTTTTCCCTCCACCCCCTGCCTTTCTTCATACCTGGCAAAGATATAACAGAATGTAAAGGGAAATTTTCCAAGAGCTTTTGCGTGGTCAAGAAGCCATAGTGTTTTTTCTTTTGGGGGATAAGAGTATCTTGGGAATTCTACAGAACTGGTTCAATTTGGGGTAGTTCCATGTCTGCTGTGACATTCTTGGCTTATCCCAGTTTGAACTCTTCTTTTTCAGACTAATCTTCTCCTACCTGTCCTCTAGTCCCCAAGCTCCAGCCACCATTTACTACTGTCCTTCATGGAATATTATACACACAAGTCCTCTCCTCTTCTATCATCTATCTATCTATCTATCTATCTATCTATCTATCTATCTATCATCTATCTATCATCATCTATCTATCATCTATCTATCTATCTATCTATCTATCATCTATCATCTATCTATCTATCATCTATCATCTATCTATCATCTATCTATCATCTATCTATCTATCATCTGTTTATCTTCATCTTTGTTCATGCTGTTGCTTCTGGCAGCAATAGGCATTCACAGAACTCACAGTCTTCGAAGTTTGTTGTTCTGGTTCAAACCCCAACTCCACCAGTTATATGACTGTGTGATATTGGGTATTTAACTTATCTAAGTCTCACTTTCTTCAACTGTACTGGGATTACTTTAGTATTAAACTTACAGTTTTTTGGGTGTATAGGGGGATTAAATTATTTTATATGGAGTGGCTAGTAATAATAAAAATAGTAATACTGAATCCTGCGGTGTAGGTTGGGATCTCTGAGAAAGAGACTTGAAATACAGATTCGTACGCCAGAAGTTTATTGGGAAGTGAGGTTTATTAGGAAGTGTTCTAGGAATCAATACATTTGGGAGGGAAGGAGGTAGCACCGGGGGAGGGAAATGTTGAACTACGGTGCAATTATGACAAGGATTTCAGCGCATTTTCTGGAGAGCTTTGGAGCTGAGATGGCCGTGAAAGTTGTCCCAAATTGTGGCAAGGGGGCTGGTCCTTTATGTTCAGCAACTGCCAGTCACTGGATGAGGGCTCGTCCTAGGAAGGGAACATGGTCTTGGGTAAGGTGGCTCCATTCAGCTGAGGGCAGTTTCCAATAGAAGAAGGACTGAATAATAAGCACTGAAGTGGGAAAGTATGTGGAGTACATCATAACTTCCGTAGACACCACCCTTGGCATTGCTCAGATCTGGGAGTAACTCCTTCCTGATTCTGATGGACATGTTTTCTTGGAGAAACTGAAAAGAGGAATGTTAGCACGATGAGCTACGGCTGCTCCCGCCACACCTGGTATTGAGGCCCCGCTGATAGTCGTCATCTCCCACCTCTATCGCCTCTTTCAATTCCCTTGGCTAGTACATATGCTGGTCTGGGTGACTCGTGGGAATGACCCAGACTCTCATCTCTTAGGCCTCATCTCAGAGGTCTGATCTCATGGTCACCATGCTTTTCTCAGTCTCTGCTGTTTAACTTCTTTTACCATCAAGGTTGGCAAGGGTTGACAAGAGACACCCAGGTGGATTACATGAGTACCAAACATATTCTTCTCTGCCCTTTCTGTGACAGCAACTCTCTCTCTTCCTGATAATCAGAGTTAATTATCCCTGCTAGCGAAGTAATCTCTTTTCTTGCTGCTGGTCTCTTGACATGACAAGCCCAAAGTGACTAGGCACCAGCAGCTCCCTAGTGAAAGCACTTCCCTGTGGGAATCAGGGCTTCTAAAATTACAGGTATGGAAAGCACAAATTCCCCAAGTCACTTGTAGTCATGGTAGTGGGGCCACTCCTATTTCTACTCCTTGCATCTTGGACTGCGGTATTCTATGTATTGAAGACAGAGCACCATACAATGATCATAGATTTAGGCTATAAGCTGCATGAATGAAGCTGTTATTCCATCCTCAGAGTGTAGATCTCCAAGCTCACACTTTCACACACACTTTTTTTTTTTAAGATTTTATTTATTTATTTATTTGACAGAGAGAGACAGCCAGTGAGAGAGGGAACACAAGCAGGGGGAGTGGGAGAGGGAGAAGCAGGCTTCCAGCGGAGGAACCTGATGCAGGGCTCAATTCCAGGACTCTGGGATCATGCCCTGAGCTGAAGGCAGACACTTAACGACTGAGCCACCAGGCGCCCCCTTTCACACACTCTTTCATCATTCCATCAGGCCAGCTAGGTGGGACACTATGTGATATGACCAGTGGCTCCCATGATCATTTGGCCGGTGCCATACTTCCTTTGCTGTAGAGTGTCCCTTTGTCCAATGTGATACATAGGATCTTGTTCTGGTTATGAAGACTCTGTGGAGGTCCTTAAGCCAAGAAGGCAAATCCATACTTAGAATATTTATTGATTTTGCTCAAGATGAATTGTTGTCCCTTTCAATTTAGAAAAGATCCAGTATTATCAACTTCCCACCAAAATTGTTTTCCTTGAAACATGGTATCATAGAGAGGACTTGGTGTTGGTCTCAACTGATGGCAATTTGGATATTTGGGGTGGCAGTAGCAAGGTCAGCTTCAGTGAAGGAGAGCTCCTGCTTCTGGTCCCACACAGAACCTCCACTCTTCCCATCAACTATTCCATTCAGAAATCTATTGTGCAAAAACTGGGGCTGCCAATGATAGGAAGGGTGATGTCAACTGATTGAATCATTCTTTCTACTTTGTTGTTTAGGACCCCTACTGTGGCAAATGTCTTCCAAGTGACATTACGTGATACAAAGATCTTCCTACTTCATGACTGCTCATGTTAATCCACCCCTGTTCCTTTTTCCTATGCCTCCCTGTTCCTGACTTGCCAAACTTTCTCTGTCAGGTTCCAGAATAACCAATCAATTCAGTTACAAGGCTGTATACATTCCAACCAGGACGACTGAAGTTTTCATACAAGGTGGATGATCTGATGGCCAAAGTGACCGGGTTCACTGCCCAGAGCTTTTCTCATTAGGAGAATTTCCTGTTAGCACTCTCTTTTAGTACTACCCATTAGTGAAGCAGTATCATAGCTGTCATTCATTTTCGACATACAGAAACAGTTTGAGCCAATCCATCCATGAACCTACCACTGCAATTTCCCTCCTCCCTCATTGGGTTGTAAGGGACCTCCCTCCTCTCCTATATGATCACAGATATGAGCTAAGGAAGAGATGCTTGTACAAGTGTTGGATACCATGGGGGGTTGGGCCATGTGCTTATTTAGTTTTCTTGTGCCCTTTGGTTTTGTCATCACAACCTTAGATGCACTAGTTCCATCTTATAATAAATTGCTGCTAGACCCATCCAAGCTTATGACATGGTGAGTCTAGAAGAGCCAGTTTGTGGTAGACTGTTCTGGTCCCCTGGTCAATATATATACCATAACCAGTTATCTACTATGGGCTAACAGCAAGCCAGGCCCTAGTGTCTAAGAGGTACATAATTCTCATTTGCAGATGGCATTACTTTGCATCAGAACCCCAAGGATCTACATTGTGATATTCCCATCAGGGTTTGCCATAAAATTCACATAGCCTCTCTACCTTCCACAGATTCCCCTCATACCATAGGGTCTGTTCCATCATGTGGTCTCACAAGCAGGGCCACTTGCATCGTAACTTGTACCTTCTAGGGAACCATTTCCTGTTCTGGATTAATTCAAAGTGGTCACACTTTTGTGTATCCTAGTATTTGAATCAGAGCAGTATTCCCAAATGTAGCATATGCTACCTCCGTTACCCGAAGAGGCCTACAATGCCTTTTGTTTCCTCCTTAGTGGTGAGAGGTATGAGATGCAGTAATTGGTCTTTTACATCGGGTGGGAAGTTCTGACATGTCCCAGATCTCTGGATCTCAAAATATTTTTTCTTTTTTTTAAAGATTTATTAATTAGAGAGATAGAAGAGGAGAGAGACAAAGAGAGAACGGGGTGGGGAAGGGCAGAAGGAGAGAAAGAAGGAAAGAGACTCTCAAGCAGACTCCCTGCCCAGCATGAAGCCCAATGAGGGGCTCCATCTCACCATCCTATCATGACCTGAGCCAAAATCAAGAGTTGGATGCTTAACCATCTGAGACACCCAGGTACCCCTCAAAATCTTCACTAATATATATAGCAGATCTCTGAATCTTCTTTAGGTTTATCTCCAACCTGGAATGCTTGTGGTTCAGTAAGATGTCGAACATATTTACCACTTCTTGATCATTCTGTCTAAGTGCCATGACATCATCAGTATGTTAGACCAATGTGATTTTCTGCAAAATATCTATATGGTTCAGGTCCTTTGGGCAATCCTCTGATGAGAGTGGGGGAGTTAACATAGCCCTGAGGACAAGACTATACTTATATACTATCATCTGTTTCAAGTGAATGTGAACTGTTCCTGATTTTCCTTTCGGATACGATTAGAAAAGAATGCATTTACCTGCCGTATGCAGTACACTTAAGGCTTTATTAATCTGCTCCATCAAAAATATCACATATGGCATTGCAGCTACAAGTGGGGTTACTACTTAGTTGAGTTTCTAATAGTCCATTGTCATCCTTTAGGATCCATGCTTTGCCCAGTTTCTGAAACTGAGCTTACATCATTCACTTGGAAAAAGGTGAAAAACAAACATTTTGATAACGGTTAAATACACTCTCAGCTGGCTTATCAACCTTGGTGTTCATTATAATAATTATTCCCATTTTGCTTCTGTTATAATTTTGGCTCCTATCATCCCCATTGTTGTCAGGGAGCGCAGTTCTGTAGAAGTATCTCTTATCATCAGCATGACCTATAGAGGACAGCCACTACTGAGCTTCTCAGCAGTGCTGGATCCCCTCTGACCTGTGCATTCCTTATCATCTTGGGAAATAGTGTCCTCTGGCCTTCCCACAAAATAGCATGCCTATTTCTCCTGGTCATTTTTATTTCTTTTTCCTTATCTGCCATAATAGCCTGGTAAATATACCTCACTTAGCATGGGCCCTATCAACAAACTTCCAACAACCCTCTCAGCAGCATATTACTTCCATATCCCAAGGTTGTGTGCCAGGGTGCTAAGTCCTGTGTAATGGTAGACTATTCTGATATTAATAAATTTTGGCTTATCCAACTTTGTATTCCACCTTCCTTAATCTAGCATCCTCAGGATGCTGTCTTGTACCTATGGGTCCATGTTACTTAGGTCCTGCCATGCCTTTAAAATAGGCTCTTTCCTCCTGTAGCATACCCCAGCTCTTCCCTGGTTGGATAATATTGAGGCTCAACTTTAGTTGTTGGCACAGCAGGAGGCAGATCCTGAGAGGGGATGTGTTGCCCTACAGAGTAGAGACCATTGCATCATTTTTAGGAAAGGGAGAAGTAATGGACTTGAACATGGCAGGTGGGAGTTCAAGACTATGTTGGGATGTAAGGTGCTTTAATTCATCAACCCTGATATCCCTATCGCAAGTCTTAGCATCCCACTGCTTCCCAACAAGGGTCCTGACCTTGGCATTGCAGACCAGCCATCTTTGAAAATTGAATTTTTTCTGGAGCTCTGTTACTCTTATAATTTTTAGGCCTGATCGTCACGTTTTCTGTCTTCTGGCTGAAGGAGCTGACAATCTCTTTATATGTTGCTAGGAAGACCCATTTATTTCCACACTTAGTCTTCAAGTAGTGAATGATCCTGGTGCCTTTTTTCTTTCTTTTCTTTCTTGCATCTCTTGCTCATACCATTCAATAGTCTTTAAAATTACTTTTTCTCAGTACTTCCCAAACACCTTTTGTTATATTGCTTTTTATCAGTATCTATATTAGTTATCTATTATAACAATTTATCTAAACATAACAAATTACTCCCCACATTTAGTGGCTTACAACAGCAAAAAATATTTCTTATCTCCCACAGTTTCTTTGGGTCTTGAAATTAGGAATGGTTTGGCTGGGGTGGTCTCTGGCTTAGGGGTGTCAGGAAGTTCAATTGCATGTCAGCTGGGTCTGCACTCAGGTGAAAGTTTGGCTGGAGCTGTAACATTCACTTCCACATGGCTGGGAAATTACTATTAGCTGTTGGGGTTCGGCTCAAGTGTCTCTCTAAGGAACTGCTTGGGTATCTTCAGACATGGCAGCTGACTTCCCTCAGGAAGAATGGGTTTAAGGTACAAGGTGGAAGCTTCGGTGCGTTAATAACCTAGCCTCAGAAGTCACACACCATCACTATAGCAGTGTTCTTTTAGGCATAGGGGTCACCTTGGTTCCATGTGAGAGGGAGTTGCATAAGGGCATGGATATCAGGAGGTGAGGATCATTGGGGACCATCTTAGAGGCTACCTATCACAACAACACCTTATTTAAGTTTTTTAAGAGTGGATTTCTTAAAAAAGATATTATTTATTTATTTGACAGAGAGAAAGACAGCCAGCGAGAGAGGGAACACAAACAGGGGGAGTGGGAGGGGAAGAAGCAGGCTCCCAGCGAGGAGCCTAATGTGGGGCTCGATCCCAGAACTCCAGGATCATGCCCTGAGCCGAAGGCAGACGCCCAACGACTGAGCCACCCAGGCGCCCCTTTAATCTCCTTATTGTAAGAGGAAATATCTTTTCTCCTCTATATTTTCTTTTATAACATCGTCCCCAGCTGACATTTACTAGACGCGACTTCGTGTGCTATACGTTTGTCTTCCACACGAGATTAGAGTGAGGGTTTACTTTATTCTGTTCTTAACCTCGGTGCCCCAAACTGTGCCTGGTGTACAGTGAGCACCCAAAACATATTTTTCAAATAAATGAATGAATTGACAGAAGATCTGTCAACTGACAACATCTTAGTGTTATCAGATACTGCGTCGATGACTTTTGTTAGACATACTCGAGGGTTCTCATTGAACCAATGTGAGAAGCCATATGACTCTGTTCTGCTCAGAATTGTCTTCTCTGAGTTAAATTTGGCTTGAATTTCAAGACAAAAGGCAACATTCTGTTTTCTAAGTGGCCTGATTTCCTTTTGCATTAACATCCATTTTGGAGCACTCATTGTGCTGTGAACTTTGCTCTTACAGAGTCTATTGTTCGGCTTTCCACCAACATCGAATCCCTTGGAATAAAAACAAAAGAGATTAAAAGGGATATCATATCACCCTATTTTCCATGGTTTCTTTTCAACTTTTGGCATCTAGATTCTCACGTATCCCCCTGACCAATCTGATGTGGGGACTCTCAGACACCTTGTTCTCTCCATGAGCTCCCTGCCACCCAGCCTTGTTGCTGCTCCTTGGCTTAAACCCTGGTTGTTAGAGGAAATGAAGAGAGGCAAGGTCACCAAAATTAACTTATTCCTTGTAAACTTCCTTGGTAGAATTATCCAGTGTGTGATACTTGAGAATCTTAGACTCCCCATTGCTTTGAAATGTTTAAGTTATCTCAGTTCAAATAATATTTACCTACTTAGACATAAATGTCTGTAATGGCAAATCTACAAAGGAGTTAAATCAACCTGTGCTTCAGCCTTTATCCAAAATCTTATTCTTGTGTCTTATGCAACATCTAGGATCTCCTGTAGGAGATTAGTGGCTAGGAGAGAAAACACTGTTATTTTATAGGTCAACTTCAGAATTTTTTTTTTTCCAAATCAAACTGTATCCAGCTTTCCTAAAGAAACTTTTCATAGGAAATCATGGCATTTCAGGCAGGACATGGGCAGACAATCATTCACAGTATACAACAACTTTCAGACTCCCTTCTTCAAAAGCAGAAAGCCACTCTAAAACCGGTGGAGCCTTCCTGGGATGCTCTGAACAGGGAAAGTTTAGAGTGAGGGTTGACAGCTCACAGTTGGCATGTTGCTTAACAACTTTTCACAAGCTGACCCTGACTTTCAGGAAAAGAAATGAAACTGGGAGAATCACCAACCTGAAGATCCACAAGCTAAAAAAGAAACTCTTTTGAGGGATGCCAAGTCCACGGTGACACTGTAAAGTCCAGATTGCCTGACATGCTGGAAGCCATTTTGGGGGGTCAGGGTCCCAACAGGTCTCTGGGTTCAAGGGAGTCAAGTCTATGCTGAAGGCAGAGAGGGAGAAGACGAAATAAAACATGAATTTTAGTTTTTCCATGCTACAAAGCATTTGTGACACTATGGCTAATGTGTGTCAACATCCACAAATCCCTCTTTCTGAGAACTAAGAGGAAGTTTCTCAAAATTAAAAGGGAAAGGTGTTTATTTCTCACTATCAATCTAGCTTCGGGAATGTTCTATTAGTGACGTCTGCCCTTCGCCCAAAACAACAATGAAGTGTTCTGTGTGCCAAAGACAAAGCTTAAAAAAAAAAAGGTAAAACACAATTCTGCATTTTTATAAAAGTGATTAAAAAAACAGTATTTCAACTGTACAGTCACCAGAAGTACACGGTTATCAAAAATGCGCACACTTCACTTGGCATCTCCAGCCCATTCAGCTTGCTCTGCCTGGTCTGTTTTTTTGGCATCTCCGTTTTCTGCAGCATTAGTCCCATCCTTGCCAGCATCAGCTTTCCCCTTTTTCTCTCCCTTCTTTGCAAGGGCCTTTTTAGGCTCTGACTTTGGAGGGGCAGATTTAACAGATAGCCTTGCAGATCTTCTCCGTGGCTCATCCTTCACCTTGCCCTCACCTGCGGCGTCCTTCTTGGGCGTGGCGGCTGTGGCCTCGGGCGGGAGCTGCGGGCCGCTGGGAGCAGCGGTGTGGGCTTTCCTCGGTCAGGGGGTCATTCCTGCCTCTTCTTCTTCGCACTGCTCCAACTTCAGAAGTTTTGAAATCTTACAAAATTTGGCCAAGTTTGGGTAAACACTTCTGTGTTTTCATTCTTTGTCTATTTTTTGTGTATTTATATTATGAGAATGTAAACCCCAGGCACATAACCCACACAAAATTTTTATTGCTTTTCTTTTTCAGTGAAGAAATAATCTAACACTTTACAAAATATGTCTTGATTTTAGGAGTTTTCACAAAGTGCCTTGCTTTCCCTAATCGTGGTCATAGATTCTCAGAAGTATGAAGTTTTCATCTCTGAAAATGTAAGACAATGAGAATTTCACATCTTTCCGAATGCCTGGTATGAGATCTAGGCTTACCATTAATTCATGTCCTCCACGAGTGTTTACTGAGTGATGGTAAATGTCAAGCATGGCCTGGACAGCATTAGTAGGTGTCCTTATTGGTCCTATACTCTGAGGGAAAGCCAGACGTTGCACTGGTGAATTCAACTGAGTTGAATGTTAAGAAAGAGCAGTAACAGTGTGCCATTCAACATTCGGTGTGACCTCCCTGAAGACATAATATTTAATTTCAAATGTAAAGGCTGAGTTGAAGTTACCCAGCCTCAGGGTGGTAGACCAAAATGTTTCTGGTACGGGAAGTAGCAAATTCAAAAGTCTGGAGGGGATAGAAAACTTGGTATATTTCCATTTTCTAAAAGTAAACTATATGACTGGAGCTCTGAGAGCAAGTAGCAGAGTAGTTATGTGATGAAGCCAGAGACATGAATAAGACCAAGATGATGTAGGCTCTTGAAGGCCATTTGATTTTGAACTTGGAGCCTGATAAGTCTTGCTTATCCGAATTGGTTGGGAAAATTTCTCCAGCTGCAGGGTGGAAAATGGGGTTAATATGACCTTGGGAGACAACTTAGGAGACATTTGAAATATTTCGGGTGAGAGACAATGGTGACTTGGACTAGGGTGGCATGAATAGTCTCTGGAACAATGGGTTATTTGAGAGATAGAATTGCCAGGACCTGTTGATGGATTAGATTTGGGAGTTGAAAGAAAAAGTGTCGTCACGAATGGCTGAATGGCTAAATGGTGGGCATACACAGTAAGATGAGAACATGAGGCTGGTTAAAGGGGAGTGTGGTCAGGCATCTACTCGCTGTGATCCAAGAATGCACACAAATTTCCCTCCCAAATCTGTTACTTAACGTTGAAGCTTCTAAGAGGAAAACCTAGCATTTGGGAGGATTTTATAGGTAATCTTCCCAACGTATGTACTCCTACAGACGTGCCGGGGGATGGTTATTCAGTCTCTGTTCCGCTTCTAGCAGGAGGAAGCTCACTATCAGGCTCTAGAAATACTGCTGATCATCTGCACTCCCTTCGCTACCTGTCCCAGCATTTGGCTAAAAGCCTTGACTATGCTGGTAACTGGTAGAACCAAGCCACTTAGCACAAAAAATTGGATTTAGTTTGAAAAACTGGGCTCAAGAGGCTCCAACAAAATCTTTATTTTTTTTTAAGATTATTTATTTATTTTTGAGAGAGACAGAGAGAGCGTGAGCACACAGGCAGAGGCGCAGGAGCAGAGGGAGAGGGTTAAGCCGCATGGGGCTGGATCCCAGGACCCTGGGATCATGGCCTGAGCCGAAGGCAGACGCTTAACCAACTGAGCCACCCAGGTGCCCCAAGGCTTGAACAAAATCTTGTTGGAAGAGTTTGAACTATAAGACCCCAAAATGGCGGAGATGCTGTTGGATCCCGGAATGCTAAGGGAACACCGGGATGTTCATAGTGTGGTCGCCGTGGCAAGCCAGGGCTGCAAGAAAGTTGAAATGAGGAAGTCACAGAAACCGGAAATGTCAAGGATCAATCCACTCTGCACAGAGAAGAATGTAGGGAATTTGATGTGAGAAAGAGAGGGAAGAGACTGTGTGGTTCTGGAAAGAAAGAGGCTGAAAGAGAGGAGATATCTGAAGTTATTTTGGTCTCCAGGAAGACTAACTGTGTTGTCTGCCATTTAGTTCTATCAGCGTCTCCTTATTCTTTTCTCTGTAAAGAATCTACACTTTAATAAGTATGCTAGAGTGGGACTTTGTTCATTGTAGTCATTTGGTGCCCGTCTTAGATACTCTCATAAAGAAAAATATTCTCATTTTTAACAGATCCAGAGGAAACAATTTTTTTTCCTATCCATGGAGCTGTATCTTTTTTCCTGCAACTTCTTTGGTCCCTGGGAGCCATGCTGAGCAAGTCTAATTCCTCCCTTAAACCCAGAGACCTGTTGGGACCCTGACGCCCAAAATGGCTTCTGGCACGTCAGGCAACCTGGACTTTACAGTGTCACCATTCCTCAGAAAAGTTTCTTTTTTAGCTTGTGGATCTTCAGATTGGTGATTCTGCCAGTGTCATTTCATTTTCTGAAAGTCAGTGTCGGCTTGTGAAAAGTTGTTAAGCGACATGCTAACTGTGAGCTGTCAACCCTCACTCTAAACTTTCCCTGTTGGAGCTTCACATGAAGACTTTACTGGGTTTTAGAGGGTGCCTCCTCTCCAAGTCTTCTTGTCACAAAACGTCTACAGTTACTCCAACTGTTCCTAGCACAATTTGATTTTCAGGTCTCTCCCCTATTCTGTCATACTCATCTGAATACCTTATGATTTGCTAATCCTTTTAGAATAAGGGACCCAGAATTATATGGAACACTTCACGTGTGACTTGACAAGCTCAGAGTAGCATAAGACTATCACTAGCTACTGTAACATTGCAGTTAACTAAGTCCCTTTTTGGAAAATTTCTGGGTTTGAGTTTTGATTTTGTTTTGTTTTCTTGTGTTGTGTTTTAGCCAAAACAAGTCTCTAGAAAAAAAACCAGGAGAAAATAATTCATTTGGATTAAGATATTGTTGATTGGTAAAATAAAAGTACCCTTGTATGTCATATGGCAGGTAATGACATTTAGTTGTCACCAGCTAATCAAACCTTAGCTTTTGTCGTGCCAGCGGGTCAGCTGATACCCCCCTATCACAATGAAATGTTATACATTTTGAGAGAGAAAAGAGAATTCCTGAGCCAGAATCCATGCAGCGATTCATGGGAGTTGGATCGCAAACACTGGGCAGACTGGCCGAATTTGGAAGACGGATCATATGAGGAAGGACAGTAAAATGAAAGGTGGGAAGATATAAACAACAATTCAGTTAAGGGTAGCAGTTCACTGCTGACAAGGCACTCTCGAGGGTTACTCTGAGATAGCCAGCTGCCTTCTTAAGATTAGTCCAGGGAGTGCGGAGTAGAGGGAATGCCCTTTCTCTACTTCTGGTCGTGAGTGGCTGCCGTTAATTAAAGATTCTTAAAAATCTTTAAAATTCCAGCGGTAGGGTGTAGATCTACGGGTCTGTGGAGCCAGGCCTCACCAAGTGCTGTGCCGCCCTCCGTCATATCAGACTCTGTACTTTACTATCTGATCCCCAGAGCTCCTTATAAAGGAGACTCGATGATTGTTAAATTTCATTTTCTCTTTGTGTGTGTGGGAAACTAAGAAGCAAATGTGAGAAGCTTTTTTCCATAGTTATAGATGACTGCAGGGGCCGAGCCAGAAATAGACACCCCTTTTTCATCCATAGTTCAATTTCCAGCCGTGCTGAGCCCTGCCAATTGCAAACTGATCCGGTGTGTGCTGGCAATCGTCTGCATGCAGTAGTGATCGTGTGCCACGCTTTCTACGGAGCTGCGTTAGCGTCCGCACCTGGCAAACGCTGCCTCTTCCAGTTGAATGGCTGCCGGACTGTGTGGCTGGAGCTAAAGGCAATGCGGGGTTTGCTCACTATCTTTCTGGGACAGATTGGCTCCGGGGGAGAAGTGCTTTGTTAAAATAAGAAATGAAAGTATACCTCATCAGGTCTGTCTTAAGCCTTCTCACGTCTGTCCTGGAGACGCTCTCTGGAGCTGTAGGTTTCATGTAGCTTTCATAAGGTTACAATGCTTAATCTCAGTAGGGTTATCAGTTCTGTCATGTATTATAAACCCTCCAATCAAGGCAGTGGGAAACAGTGCTTCTATTTAATACCCGGAGAAATGGTGGAAGTCAGCGATTGATACCAACACAATGATGGGAAAAAGTGTCCAGAGGTGCTACTCACATAATCTCATTTTACAACATCTTGAAAATTCAATAGAAAGGACTCCACTAACAATACCATTACACACTACTGATTATTGTTCTCAAATGTTCCTAAAGCTCTAAAAGCATAACTTAACAAAAATGCTCTATAAATACATCCCAACAATGTACGTAACTGTATTTTTTCCTTTAAAAACAAAAGCACAAGTGTTAGTCACAAGTCATATAATTTTACTTAAGTAATTTCTTGGCTAAAAGTGCACTATCATTTTCTAAACACTATAAAATTATAAACGAGTGAGCTATTACTTGACATTGGGAAGTATTTCCAAATAATTTAGAAAAGGTGGAGAATATTGCACATTGGGTTAATTACCTCTTTAATATGTGATCTTTATTGGGAGACATATTTTGTTTATCCTGAGCTCTACGTTATTTGCAAAGGCGTTTGGGAAAAAAGCAAAACTTCCTTGCAAAAAGCACTTATAATTTTCAAATTTCCTGCTTAAATGTGTCAATAATTCTTGGTTTTATCTTTTGCCATTAAAGCTTTTGGAATAAGTATGTTTTTCAAATGAGTTAAAATTGTAGGAAGTTACTACTATATCCTGTCCAAGAAACAAAAAACAAAACAAACAAACAGTTGAGAGCCATACATGCAAAATATGCTCCAGCTCTTGAAAAAAGATTTCAAACTGGTTTAGAAAAATATATTTTATGCTTCCTGTTTGTGCTCACACCATGGAACGAGGAGGGGATACACACGAGTCTATGTTATTACGAAAGAGCGCTAATATTATTTCCCTAAAAATGCCATATTCTTTCATTCCACAATGGAAAGAACAATTTTTTTTAACAAATGAATATTTTTGATTTAGCAAATTAAAATTAAATTACTAAATTTAATTAAATTTCTAAAATATCTGACAATGTTAATGTTTTAGTTTAAGTTTCAATTTAAATTATTTTACTACTGTTGATAACAGTAAACTATTAAGTTAGGAACATTCTTAAAATGATTTTTAAAACAACTGGGGAAGCCTGTGTCCTTTTAAATAATTCATATTTATAGCAGTACTCATTTTCAAAGTATCATGGAATTCCTTAAAATTTGCTGACTTAAAAAATAAAATGCAAATTAAAATTCAATAGCAATTTTAAAATAAAATCTGCATATTCTGTTTTTAATAATGTTTTAGTATATTTTATGGTATTGCGTATTATTAATTTCTGTCATTGAGAAATCTGGTGTGTTATTAAAATATATCTAGCATATTTTTCATAACTGGACTATCAGGACAGATTTCTAAAACATGTTTTCTACCGAGAATCTGTAGTACTACCACCTTACCTTTTATTTAAGTACTTTACATAATGATTATTTTCGGCTATATTCCTAGATGGTAATTTTACATATTCAGTCAGATTTGTTTACAGTTTTTATAAACAACATTTATTGGAGAATGCAAGAAGCATCAGAAGAGAAGTTTTAACTCCCTCAAACACAGTAAAATGATCAAACGTTTGGAATAGAAGCAAATTGTAAAAATGTGTCTTAACTGAGACGCTTTGCCCTAAGGAACCAAGCCGTTGTGTTTGATGATTCTTCCATAAACCTGAGTTTATTTTAAAAAATTGATCCTTTTAATGTAAGAGAGTTGATGGAGAAAGAATTCCACTTACAAGTTTTTCCACTAGACACTATAAAACTCCATCGCAGCACCTCGCATTTTTGGCATCTGTAGTTGAACCCCACAGTTGAGTGTTGCCAGATCTTATTTTGAAAAATTGTGTTGTGTCTGTAGGATGCAAATCCTCTGAATGAAAATTCAAGTCAAATGGAAAGCCGGCTTGGTCATAGATACTCCACTTGAGTTGACAGTGAGAAGACCAGAACTTCACTGGGACATGAAGAAATTTATGGAAAGAAATGACCAAGAAAAGAGAGGAGAGGAGAAAAGGCAGGAATAAAAAGAGAAAGCAAAGAGAGCTAGGCTTGATCTGGAAAGACAGATTTCGTGGCATGCCTCTTCGTGTCGTTCCACACAAATGGCGTTGCCTTCCCCTTCCCCGTAGCTCGACTACGACGTATATACACTCTACGTGATCGCCCTGGTTGAAATATTTGACGGTTGATCCGCTTTTCAGTTTCTTATTTTTTTCTTTAGATAGAAAGTGATGTTTTAACGCTTTTCTCTTTGCTGAAGAAATTAAGACTGTCACATATCAATAAGGAATGCTTTTCTAAACAAGGTGTTTGTATGTTTTTAAAAAAACACTAGAGCAAAACTTTTATTCACTTGAAAAATATGGCTGGGGAAAATTTTTGGAGAGCTGGATCATCCTTGATGACTCCTAATTAATTATGTCAAAGCTGGAGACTTTTGTTTCCACGTACAATTCTTACAATGCAAAATTATTCTTTACTGTTTTTTATATTTATAGATACTATACCTACCTAAACTCTCATTTTACATTGGTTTATATTAAACCTTGAATGAACTATGTATTCACCTTACTGAACAACTAAGTTAATCTTAAAAGTAAAAGCGTTAGAGAACTCTACTGATATAAATAGGAGGCTTATGTGAAATTCGGTCTTGTATGTGCTTTATCTTTCTCAGGACAATGGTTCGAAATCAGCATTACAACCAGCGGGAGAAGAGGAGAATTACAAACCAAGGAGTTCTAAATAATTCATGGATGTGCGTGGAAATAATGTTTCAAAACTCAAGTCAGAAGCAGCTGCTGGGGGAAATTTTTTTTTTTTTTTTAAGTCACAGTCAACAACAGTCATATTATTTCAGGTTAGCTCACACCATTGTGTGCATTTACAATGCAACATTTGTATGTTTCCATTGGTTTGGGAAAGAAAATTTAGAAGACTCAAAACACACACACAGCAAATATAAAGAATCCTTTCTAGTTCTCCCAGACAGTATGACTCAGTAGTAAGAAACACCATTCTGCTTGCAAAATCTAGTCAAAAACATGATTCTATATTTTCAAAAGTAAATCCAAACCTTGGCCAAATCTTTTAGGCAAGTTAAGTCCTCCTTTCACAAAATAAATATAAAAATAAGACAAGTTATTGTTTCTGTTTTTTCCCCATTGTTTATTTCACAAATGCTTCTTATCGTGACATACGTTTAGGATAAGGGTCATTGGAGAGGCTTGACAATAATGGAAAAACCACTCATTACCCAGGTAGGTCATTCACAGGTCTAAGATTGAACAATGATGCAGAAGCTAATTATTTATTTTTCGTAGTATCTAAATTAGAAGTGTGAATGTAGCTGTGGAGAAAGGAAAGTAATCAAAACTGCTTGAGGATAAACACTGAAGTAAAACAGGATATTCTTTGAGGTCTCATTTGGAAAGAAGACAACTGATAACCGTATAAGTGGAACCATTCATCCTCAATTTATTTAGATTGGTTTTACTCCAGCCCCCTTTTCATGGCAAGAACTCATATTCTAGCTCCCTAGACTCACATAAAGATAATATTTATAAACATATTTACTGGATCTAGGTATAGATGAATCTAAATTACCCTAATATCTCAAATAAAATAATGGATCATAGTAAGCTAAATGCTTTATGGAAATAATTCTGTAATATCATAGATAAAACAATACATTTGTGAAAGTAAGTTTTATGTTAATATTTTAAGATTATTTATGCTAAATATTTTCCTTAAGTGAAGATAATGTTGACCCTATAATTAACTGGGGAAAAAGAAATGTTCATCTTTAGCTTTTAGGAAAGAACTAGCGTCTTTTCTCATATAACTCAAGGAAAAATTTCAGATTTGTACATTGATCTCTCTTCCTACCAGAGTACATGTTTGACCCTATTGAAGTCCTGAGGTAATAAGCAGTATATTTTGAGGCTTTTAAAAGATATTGAACAGATTAGAATAATTTATATCGCTGAATGCTAAAGTGAATTATAGTATTTTAAGTAGTAATTATTTCTAATCAAGATTTTTTAAAATTTCTAATCAGGGTTTAGCTAGATTTCTTAATTCACATTTCTAGCTAAAACTCAAATATTGGCCTCGTTTTATCCTGAGCTATGTTCACTCACGAGATGGCAAATAACCAGAGTCAGAACTCTTTAAATACACACCTGAAGTTGCAATTTTCTTTTTCCTTTTTTTTTCTTTTTAATTATCACAGGTATTGTTTCCTGCCTTGACTTGTTATTAGTTCTGATACCCCCAAAGAATCTCCATGCGGTTGATTCAAATCAAAGCCAAATATCTCATCCGGCCTGTGACTTCCATTAATCAGCTCTCCCATAAAATTACAATTTAAAACAATGCCAACTGCCCCCCTCCAGTTGCAGTTCACAGACAAAAGCCATAATGTAACGCGGGACTTGGCAGTAGAAGCATGGCGAGTTGGGGGACGTGGATTTGAGGCCGACTTCATGGAGCGCTTCACATTTCTATTTGACCATCTTGTTATTGGCTGGCTGTGCATTAACTGGCCTATTTAGATAATGTGCGCACGGCACCAAGGAACTCCCTGTACTTTTTTTTTTTTTTTCCTTTTTACCGTGTCCAGGCTTCCTGCCCTTCCGTATTTCTCAGTCCTGGGGGTTGTCTCTCAGCAACGTCTCTGACAGTCAATGGAGAGAGTGTGTGGCGAATGAGACCTACAGAGGCTGCCTTGTGTGTTTACTATCGCCTGAAAAACTCACTTCCATCTTGCACATGGGCCAGGAAGATCCAGGGGGTTTCATCTCCTCCACTAGCTTTCATCTCCCTGCAGCAGCTGTCTGGGGAGCTCTGCGGTGAGCTCTCAGGCAGGATCGGAGAGAAAGTGTGCTCTGATCAAACTGGAGATGTCAACTCGGGAGCGCCAAAGGGAAAAGTCTGCCTTCCAGACCTAGGCACTGAGATCGGCAAATGACCAGCTGGGCTCTGCCAAAAATCAGAAAATGATTTTGAGTTATTTAGATGCTAATTTCAATGTATCTCTGGCTGGATCTGAGAAAAGTAAATATATAAAAATAGACTATACATAAGAATACATATATAAATTTAAAAAATGAATGTTAATTTTTTCTATTAGCACTTTTTCAAGATTGCCTGACAGTGGCCGGTGACTGTAGATCGGACCCCACTCTGCAGTGAGCAGGGTTCTGAGGTTACCCGTTTCTACAGACGGAAGAGCAGGGACATACAAAAAAAAAGGTTACTTGGTCAAACATTTGGTTTCAAAAAGAATCATCTATTGGTCTAAAAACAAACGTGAAGCATTTCAAGAAAACATTTATACATTCAGAAAACTAGTTACGCTTGGGCCCTTTATTCAGTGAGATTGAAGACTTTTTCAACTCCGTTTTTCTTTCTGGTTAGGGTTCAAGTGGGGGAACTATAGCTACTTTCATATTCTCAGAAGCAGATAAACCTACTTTCTCTCCCGAAGACCTAGGAAATCATTCAATTATTCTGATTATATTTAATGGTTAGAAAGATTTTTTCCTACTCCAGATCTTAAACCGTTGTGTGTCTTTTTACAAGGAGATACAGCTAATGAATAGCCATTATAGTTATTTCTTTTTCTATTTTCTATTTTCTAATTGTGTCCATGAAGCAAAGAAGGGAAAGGCCCTTCTTTCCCCTAAGGAAAGTTGTAAATTTTGGAGTATGTTTTTGTACATTCTCTCACATGTATACAATCACTAGTTCTCATCAATAGCATATGTACAGATACAACGGCCCACAAATGTGTCTGATTATTGGGCCATCAATTTCACTCTTACCAAATAAAGTAGTTTGACTTTATTATTTACATGATTCTTAAAATATGTAGGCCACTGACCACACAAATAAACATGGGCTTTTGGATCAGTAGAAAGCCTGGTGTTTATGAACAGGGTTCTTTGTATTTTTAACAATATCTGGCACATTTAAGCAAAACTCTTTACTGAAACATGGGGCCTGGATATTTGTGTGCTTTGTGATCTGTGCTGGGCAGGGGCCCCAAGCTCTCCTCTGTAGGCAGACAAGAGTACGAAAATCTGTTATTGCAGTTTGACATTTTCTTTGCATGATTAGGTCAGTTGGTAAGTCTCCACTTTGCAGTTCTTAGAAGCCCAGATTTCCTGTTACAATGCAATGTGGTTCTGATTACAGCCTTACTGAAGCCCAGACGCCGTACCTGTGTTCCGTAAGCAGTTCTACCTCTCATTTTTCGTGTTAACACGAGCAACTTATCGACCCTACCTCCCTCTTCTTTGCCTGCGATGGTAGGGGAGATTGAGAATCCAAGGAGTCATTGTGCGAAAACTGAAGGCAGAGTGTTACCCACATTCCAAGTTCTGGTATGATGTTCTTAAGCTGGAGAAGAGAACTGGAACGAACTCAAAGCAAAAGCTATTTTCTATGTAAAGCCGTGGCTCCTCTGTTTTGTGCTTTAACTCTGTCACCACAAGTTCCGTTGGTGAGACAACATGATTATCTTTCAAAGGAACGCTTTCAAAGACCATCCAAGCCTCTGGTCCTACCCAATATCCCATGACGAATCTGGTCCATGGCGCTTTCTTTGCCCACCTGACTCACACAGCTCCTAAGTTGCATAAGCCCGTACACTGAGGTAGACAGCTTCCTAACTCATCTCCTCCCTCTCATTCTCGTTCCCCTACCTTCCCGTCCTCACAGAGTAACCTGAATTTTCTTTCAAAAATGAATCTAAATAAAATTGTTTCTCCTGCTAGAATCCTCCAGGGACTTCTCACTGCTCTCTGATCAACTTCCACACTCCCTTCTGTGACGTCAAAAGCCTGAGTTGATCCGGGCTATACCATTTTTCGACCTCAACTCTTACCACTGTCCTTCTCTTTGTACACTGCAGTCTATGCGCCATGGCTTTCTTCCTAATTCTGTCTTGAAGCCTCTGAATGAGCTGTTACTTCTTCTTGAAAGACTGTTTCTCTGCCTTATCATACCACTGACTCCTTCTCACTCAACTTTTAAGTCTCAGCTGACCCATCATGTCACGTAACTCGGACAACTCTTCCTGGGTCTCCTCATCTACAGAGTTCTCTGAGGGATTCTCCTTCAACCAACCATTTTATATCCTGTACAGTACTCACTACTCTTTCATATTATCTAGTTGTTCCATTGACTTACTAGTTTAGTTTTTGTCTTCTTCTACTGGAATGCATGCTTCTGGAGAAAAAGGACTTCACCTTAGTCTTGGTGGGCCACTGCCTTGCGTGGCATAACCACTCAATACCCTTGTTTTCGGGCAGATAGATGAAAGACCAATCATTGACTTTATCTAAGTCCACTAACCAGAAAGGGCTCAGGACTGGTGGAGTCTTAATCTACTGCAACAAATTTAGAGCCCATTAATTTTCATTTCTTTGTTTCTACAATGTCTTAATTCTTGCCAGGATCTTACATTCCTTTAGTTTTCATTACCCTATAATCATTTAGTTTCTAGTAGCACCCAACACATGCTAGGTGCTTTGTGAATGTTAGTAGAACTGGAATCTGACATTTTATTTTAATTAAGTTGAGCAGCCTCATACTGCCATATAACTTCTTGATGCTACTAAAAAAAAGCCATTTTCTAAACATAAAGAGAGTAAAATTCGTAACAACGTTCCCCTTGTTTTACTGTCAACACCATACATCTCCATGATTTCTGAAATGTGAAGGCTAAGCAAGCCCAAAGATAAAAATAATACTTGTAACTTTTATATGAACATCTTTCAAAGAGGTTTTGCATGTTACTGTATCTGCTTACATAGAATTTCTTCAAGGAAATGTTCTTGCATCTCCTTAATCAGACAGGATTAATGTTCGGTGACTCACCCAGGGCCCCGGTGAGCCAGTAGTAAAGGAAGTACCTGTGTTTCTAATCTCCCCCCTCCCACCCCCTACCCCTCCCTTCTCTACCTTCCTGCCCATTTGCCGTTTGAATGTTTTTGCTATTTGGTTCCCTTTGGATTTTTTTAAGGTTCAAATTTATTTTCTTGTTTTCAACATATGATTTCAAAGCATCCACAAACAGAAGCCCCGGGAATGGAAAGAGAGTGGTGTTCGGAGAATAGGAAGGAGGGGGAACCGGGAGAGATTGCGGTAAGAGTCAGGAAATCTCAGAACTTCAAGAAAGCTCTTCCCCAAAGAGAGCAAAGGCCAGGACACGATGAGGTCATTCCTTTTCAAACGTAGCAGCAGGAAGACTGGAAATGGCCTGCATGCACTCGTCATTCATGGCCATGCCTTCTCGGGGCTGCAAGCTGGGCTCCGACGCCTGCCTGAGCGCCGGCCGGGCCTCACCACCGAGGGTCTTCAGCAGCTCTGGCTGTGAACGCAGTTCCCGGGGCGCTGAAGGTGACTTTCAGAAGTGGTGGCTGAAACAGAGGCCCTCCACTTCCCTTTCTGCTGTTACATCTCCATGACACCACTTATTTTCTTTTCCTAGGCAGGATAAAATGCATATTTATTTATTTATTTATTTATTTATTTATTTAAAGATTTTATTTATTTGTTCGACAGAGATAGAGACAGCCAGGGAGAGAGGGAACACAGGCAGCGGGAGTGGGAGAGGAAGAAGCAGGCTCCCAGCGGAGGAGTCTGATGTGGGGCTCGATCCCAGGACCCCGGGATCATGCCCTGAGCCGAAGGCAGACGCTTAACCGCTGTGCCACCCAGGCGCCCCTAAAATGCATTTTTAAGGGGGAGCTGGCGTTGTAACCAACAAGGGAGGCAACCACGCCTGTTCCGATTTCACCGGCGAAAACCCTCAAGGCCACCCAGCGGGCCATCGCCTCCGAGCCACCGAGGCCCTTGGCGGTGAGGCCGCCGGGCTCTGCTGGGCGGTTTGCCTCGGGCCACCACAGCCTTACCCTCAACTCCAAGCACAGGCAGGGAGAAAAGTGACAAGACACGGGGATGTTAATTTTCAAAGGCCTCTTACAGACTTTTTTTATTTTTATTTTTTGTCCATCAGGAAGGCTTCAAGAGGAAGATGGGCTTCCAATGGCTGAGGAAATGCCGTGAAGAAAAAAAGCAAGCAATTGGGAAAAGGGCTGCTTCCATGCTATTAAAAAAAAAAAAAAAAAAAAAAAA
>NC_048218.1:92999464-93058513 GCF_002007445.2 Ailuropoda melanoleuca
GCACAGCGGTTAAGCGTCTGCCTTCGGCTCAGGGCGTGATCCCGGCGTTATGGGATCGAGCCCCACATCAGGCTCCTCTGCTATGAGCCTGCTTCTTCTTCTCCCACTCCCCCTGCTTGTGTTCCCTCTCTCTGGCTGTCTCCATCGCTGTCGAATAAATAAATAAAATCTTTAAGAAAAAAAAAAAGAAAGAAAGAAAGAAAGAAGAAGAAAGAAAAGAAAGAAAGAAAGAAAGAAAGAAAGAAAGAAAGAAAGAAAGAAAAAGGAAAAGATGAAAAGATGCAGCGCCGTGGGGCTTCGAGAGCGCAGGGGTTACTCCCAGATCCTCTGCGCCCCTCAGGCCAGCGCTGAGCCTCCGGGAGCCCGTTTGCCAGCTTTTGAGGATAATATTTATTTTGCAGTTTGTTTTGAGGTCTCATCCAGTGCTAGGTTCATGGGAGATACTCAATAGCTGATAATTTTAAAAATTATGGACGTCATTTGAACAGGGTCAAAAATAAAGAATGCCTAGAAGCTCGGGGTAGGACACACAGTATTCTTTTCCAGGTCCGCGGTAATGGGAAAGTTACCACTTTATAGGAGACCTTCCGCTATACAGAAGCCCTACTCTGGAAAAAGCCGTCTTCAAAGATATCTCATTATATTAATTGTCAGCTAAATCCGGGTCTGAAAAAATCAATAACGAGAATATGATCACTTAGAATATCTAGAAAAAAATGATTTGGCTGCCAGCTTATTGGCGATTCACGGGAAAAAGGGGTGAGAAAGATTTTTTTTTTCTCCTAAAAGCAAGGTTATTTATGTTATGAAATCAATCATTTGAATGCTTAAAAAAATTTTTTTGTTGTTTTCACCCAGTTATATTAGCAGCGTATAGACATAACCTGCATATGCTCTGGTAGCTTGTTGTTATATATTGTTCTTTCCTATTACTGAGCTAATGGAGATAATCTGTAGATCATAGTTTCTTAAGCTGTGTTTTCATTGTAACTTGCTATTTGAAGAGTAAACTTCAGACTTCTTACAAATTCACCAAACCAACGTCTGAAGTTTTTCTAAGGATTTTTTTTCCAATATAGTAGTAGATTTTTGTGTTTTTCAACTGATTTTATAAGTAATGTGTGTTCATTGATTAAAAGCAAACAAACACACGGGCAGACTCTATAGGAAGTTCTATAGAAGAAAGAAAAAACCATCTGTGAGCTCATTACTCAGAGATAACTGTGTTTTGGTGCGTATCATCCAAACATTGTGTAGTCATTTCCAGTTTGTTCTGAAACGAAATCATGCTATGATGTTTTCAATCTCAATTTAACTTAAAATAAACCAGTCTTTCAATACCAATAAATATTTATTTGTATTATTCTAATGATTTACATAATAGTTCATTTGTATGGATATACTCTAATTTATTTAACCACTTCTCCTTTTGAAACAATTTAAGTTTTCATTCCCTCCCCCTTTTTTACTATTAAAACCTATTGTCTGGTTGTTTCCATAGGATTAATTCCTAACAATCAAAGGAAATTCATGTTTAAAAAAATTTTTATATATATTTTTAAACTGCTTCATGAAAGATGTTTCTAGTGTTTGCAAGTGGCTTTTCTCTCTTGCAAACACTGGGCATTATAATTCTTTTTAATCTGTGCTTATCTAGTAATAGAAAAGTACCCCTTTTAAATTTTTATTTCTTCGTTTACTGTTAAGCATGAATAATTTTTTCATATGTTTATTGGCTGAGATTCTGCTTTTGTGAATTGCCTATTCATGCCCTTTGCCTATTTTTCTACTGGCCATTAATCTTTTTTTCAGACAGATTCTTAATAGTGTCTTACATTTTGGGGTTATTGCTGGTCATTTTGTAAATTAATGTTTTTTAAATTCATTTTAAAAGTTCACGGCATCTGAAATTTCAAATAAAAAATGGCATAAGTTTGTGTGGGGAAAGAAGGGTGGGGGCACATAAAGAAATAGGATGGGCCTTCAGAAAAGATCCAAGGTATCCAAAATATTATTTGAAATAGTGGCTAAATTACAACATGAGAGAGTTGGGTTACCCACAAAAATATATTTCCTAATAGTTAGCAGTTTAAAGTGTTGGCCATGTTCTAGAACAGGATGCCAAGATCTTCCTCTGTGGGACTTTGCAAACGGGTTTCATACCTTTCTGCCTGGCTTGCATAATGCAAAAGGATGGGCCAGATGACTGTTCAAGATGTACCTTTGTCCAAAGTCCCTATTTTCTTTTATTTTCAGATATAAACGTGAGATTCGTAAAAGCCTTAATTCAAGGTTCTTTTTAGTTAATTTACTAATACTACGTATACTGTCCTTACTAAAAAAAAAGAGAGATTCTAAGCCATATTTCGAAGCTTAAGAACACATGAAAGTAGCTCTGTGTTCCATTTCTTCCTAATACATAAAGAATGACTATGAGTCATCTTCCTAAGCTTTAATTTCTTACTGCTCTCTTGTGGCCATTCAAATGAACTGTCCAGATTTTTTTTTTTTCCTTAACAGATCCTATAATGTTAATAAAAAATTTTTTATTAAGCAGACTCATCAAAGCTTGTTTGTGTAACAAATTTAGTCTCTGACACTTGGACATCAAGGTGGCAAAATAATTCTTCATTTTATTACTAAATACTGGGATGGGGTTGCAGAATAGGAAAGGCCTGAAAATTTCTTCTTTTTATTTTAGTGAAACCAACCACATTGTGATTCATCTATGAAATCATCAAAAGGCTAAAAATTGAAATAGTTCTGGCCATTCTGAAGGTAAAATAATGAATTCCCAGCTCCTTCTCTTCCCGTGGCTTGGAAATATCAGGAGGGTCTAGGTTCGGTCATTATAATATAAAACAGTCTTTTTTTAGGAACAAATAACTCACGGCTGGCTAAATGTTAGAGCACATATAAGATATACTGAGCACTAAACTTATTCTGTTACATTTTGGCCATGTACTACTGCCCACGAATAGACAGGGCCCAGGAACGGCAGTGTCAGCAATCTTAAGAAGACAAGATAGATTGAAAAGCTTTATTGATCCCAGCTGGAGCATCAGTCAGCAAGTCATGCTGTTGCCTGACAAACCTCTGCTTCATTTGTCTTCAATTCCTGGGACCACGTCTATTCAAACATGGCAAGTTCTAAGTGAGGTTAGTCGCTACTCTACCATAATATATATAGGCATACCTCATTTTATTGCATTTCACAGATACCCTGTTTTTTTACAAATTGAAGGTTTGTGGCAACCCTGCGTCCAGTCAGTCTTTGGGTGGCATTTTTCCCACAGCATTTGCCTACTTTGTGTCTCTGTCACATTTTGGTTATCTTCCAATGTTTCTAACTTTTCCGTTATTATTATATTTGTTATGGTGATATGTGATCTGTGATCTTTAATGTTACCATAGTAATTGTTTTGGGGTGCCATGAACTGTGCCCATGCAAAACAGCAAACTTAATCCCTAAATACTGTGTGTGCTCCGACTGCTCCACCAACTGGCCGTTTCCCTGTCTCCTTCTGCTCAGACCTCCCTATTCCCTGAGACACAACAATATTGAATTTAGATCAGTTAAGAACACTACAATGGCCTCTGAGAGTTCAAGTGAAAGGAAAAGTCACATGTCTCTCACTTTAAGTCAAAAGCTACAAATGATTGAGCTAGTGAGGAAGGCCTGTCGAAAGCAGAGACAGCCTAAAAACTAGACCCTCACATCAAATAGCCAAGTTGTGAGTACAAAGGAAAATTTCCTTAAGGAAATTGTGCAGTGGACACACAAGAGATGAGAAAACATAACAGCCTTATTGCTGAGGTGGATAAAGTTTGAGTGGTCTGGACAGAAGATCCAACCAGCCGCAACATTCCTTTAAGTCCAAGCCTGACCCAAAGCAAGGCCTTAACTCTCTTCAATCCTGTGAAGGCTGAGAGAGGTGAGGAAGCTGCAGAAGGAAAGGTGGAAGCTGGCAGAGGTTGGTTCATGAGGTTGGAGGAAAGAAGCTGTCTCCAGAACATAAAGTGCAGGGAGAAGCCGCAGGTGTTGATGTGGAAGCTGCAGCAAATTATCCAGGAGATCTCGCGAGGGTAACTCATGAAGGGGGCCACACTAACCAGCGGCCTTTCAGTGGAGATGAAACAGCCTTCTATTGGAAGAAGATGCCATCTAGGACCTTCACAGCTGGGGAGAAGAAGTCAATGCCTGGCTTTAAAGCTTCAAAGGACAGGCAGACTCTCTTGCTAAGGGCTAATGCAGCTGCTGACTTTCAGTTGAAGCTAATGCTCCTTTACCATTGTGAAAATCCTAGGGCCCTTAAGAATCATTCTAAACCTACTGTGCCTGCGCTCCATAAATGGAACCTTAGTGCCTGGATGAGAGCATGTCTCTTTACAACATGATTTACTGAATACCTCAAACCCACTGTTGACACCTACTGCACTGAAAAAAGCTTCCTTTCAAAATATTACCACTCATTGATAATTCACCTGGTCATCTAAGAGCTCTGATGGAGATGTACAATGAGGTTAATCTTGTTTCATGCCTGCTAACACAATATCCATTCTATAGCCCATGTATCAAGGATTCATTTTGACTTTCAACACTTATTATTTAAGAAATATATTTCATAAAGCTATAGCTGTCATAGATGGCGATACCTCTGATGGATCTGGGCAAAGTGAATTGAAGACCTTCCAGAAAGGATTGACCATTCTAGATGCCATTAAGAACTTCTGTGCTTTATGGAAAATGGTCAAAATATCAATACAAATAGAACTTTGGGAGAAGTTGATTTTTTTTTTAAGATTGATCTTTTGAGAGAGAGAGAGTGTGTGAGCTTGAGTCAGGGGAGGAGCAGAAGAAGAGAACCTTCTAGCAGACTCCCCACTGAGGGCAGAGCCCAATTTGTGGCTCAAGCTCACGACCCTGAGATCATGACCTGAGCCAAAATCAAAAGTCAGACGCTTAACCTACTGAGCCACCCAGGAGACCCATGGAAGAAGTTGATTCTAATGCCCATGGATGACTTGGAGGGGTTTAAGACTTCTGTGGAGGGAGTAACTGCTGATGTGCTGAAAATAGCCAAGTGGAGTTAGAAGTGGAACATGAAGATGGGACTGAATTGCTTCAATCCCATGATGATGGATGAGGAATTGCTTCTTATGGATGAGCAAACAAAGGGTTTTCTTGAGACAGAAGCTACTCCTGGTGAAGATGCTATAAAGATTGTAGAAATGACAGCAAACTATTTAGAATATTGCATAAACTTGATTGCTAAAGCAGTGGCAGGGCTTGAGAAGATTGACTTTAGTTTTGGAGGTACTGCTCTATCTCTATGCTATCAAGCAGCATCACATGCTACAGAGAAATTGTTCATGAAAAGAAGAATCAATTGATGTGGCAAACTTCATTATTGTTTCATCTTAAGAAATTGCCACAGCCACCACCAGCCTTCAGCATCCACCACCCTCACCAGCCATCTGCAAATAGCAAAGCAAGACCCTCCACCAAAAAAAGATTATGACTCACTGAAAGCTTAGAGGATAGTTAGAATTTTCTAGCAATAAAGATTTTAAAATTAAGGTATGCCTATTGTTTTTAGGCATAATGCTATTGTATACTTAATAGATAGTAAGGTATAGTTTAAACATAACATAATGTATAGTTTAAATATAACTTTTACATTCACTGGGAAGCCAAAAAATTCATTTGACTCATTTTATTGCAATATTTGCTTTATTGTGTTGGTCTGCAATTAAACCTGCAGTACCGCTGAGGTATATCTGTATTCGGGCGGCTAATTCTTTTGTAAAATGAGGTCCATGCTATTCCAGATGTGATGCCGTAGAAATAAAGCTGAACTCAGAATGTCCAGGGTTATGTGACTTCAACCAATGTATGTTGGAGCAGCGTCTCTATGACAGGTCCTAGGAATACGAACAATAACCACCTTCCCCAAAGACATAGTCTCATAGAGGTTACAGTCTACTGTATAAAACAGACATGATCCATGAAGGAATGTAAAACTACAAGCATGATAAATTCTACAAAGCAAAGAAATATGCAGAGTTTATCTGGTCAGGAGGGTTAGATGAGGTTTTCTTGAGGATGTGATGATACAACCAAGATGTCAAGATGAATAGGAACTAATGAGGCAAAGAAGAGAGAAAAAGCAAAAGGACCAGTGTGTGCAAAGGCCCTGTGGTGGGGGATGGGAGCAGGAAGCTCTTAATGAAATGAAACAGTAGTCAGTGACTTGACAGAAAGAAAGCGAGAGGAAGAGTGAGATGTTTTAAAGCTGCCGAGGTATGGTTTTGTGGGCTCAGTGAAGAGGCAAGTTTGTCTTTATTACAAAAGTGTAAGAAAGACATCAAGATGCTCCAAGCAGATAATATTAGGATGTCCTTGTGTTTGAAAAGATTGTTCTACTTGATGTGCAGAGAGTGGAGAGATGGAGAAGAAAGAGGAGAACAGAGCACTTTGAATGCTATTACAATAGGCCAGGTGGGAGATAACAGTGGCATTGATGGGCTCTAAGGAATACTTGCATCAACGGATATGGGAAATATAATCTTCAGGACTTAGTAATGGATTGGCTATTGGAGGTGAAGGTGACAGAAGTCTTCTGGGTGATTCCTTGGCGTCTAGCTTCAATAACACATAGTCTTCCGGTTGTATTTATTAACGCCAGATTACCAGAAGGTGACCAATTGGGGGAGAAATACTGAGTTTAAGTTGTGGGTGAAATATAGAAGTAGAGATGGCAGAAAGGTAGGTGGATATGTCAATGGAAAATCCGGGGTGGGGGGGGAATCTGTTGTGAAAATATATATTTGAGTGAACTTCGTATTCTAATGTGTGAATTTGATGAGATTTCTGAGGTTAGGAGACTAATAAATAGAATGGAAATGTTAAGTGAAACCTGATGAACTTAAACATCTATTTTTTTTAAAAAAGATTTTATTTAGGGCACCTGGGTGGCTCAGTCAGTTTAGTGTCTGCCTTTATTTTTATTTATTTATTTTTTATAATAACATTTTTTTATTATATTATGTTAGTCACCATACAGTACATCCCTGGTTTTTTATGTAAAGTTCGATGATTCATTAGTTGCGTATAACACCCAGTGCACCATGCAATACGTGCCCTCCTTACTACCCATCACCAGTCTATCCCATTCCACCCCCCGAAGCCCTAGTTTGTTTCTCAGAGTCCATAGTCTCTCATGCTTCATTCCCCCTTTTGATTACCCCCCTTTCTTTATCCCTGTCTTCTCCTACCAATCTTCCTAGTTCTTATGTTCCATAGATGAGAGAAACCATATGATAATTGTCTTTCATTTGTTAAGTAAAAAATAAATGAGAGAGAGAGAGTCTACACATGGGAGCAAGAAAAATTATTGGAGAGGATATAGAGAATCATGAAAACATGGTGCCACATGGAAGATTAGGGCTAACAAAGAAAAACATGGTTAATATATCGAGCAGCTTAGGTAACAGTAAATAATAACAGGTAACATCGTAGCAATTAATATGTGTCAGGCATTTTCTCTGGGTTTTGCATATATTAACTCCTTGAATCCTCACACCTGTACTATGACATAGATGCTATTATCATCCCCATTTTATGGATGATGAGAGTGAAGCACAGAGAAGTGAAGTCCCTTGTTGCGATTACACTGGCATGTAGAGGAGTCAGTAGTCACACCAGGGCAGTCTCACCTCAGGGTTCCATACTTTGTTTGCCATTATGCTGTTCTGCGTCTCCACAAGTCAAAGATAGAGAAAAGATGTCTTTGACTTGAGTGACGTGGAGGTCAGTCATGACCTTACCACAAAATATTTGACTGGAATGATAGGTCCAGGCCAACAGCCACACTGCAGTGGATTGCACAGCTGGGCCAGGGGAGAGGTGAAGAAATGGGTGATGCATTTAGATACAGCCAGATAAGCAGCTGTTGAGAAGCATGGCTCTGAGAAATAAAGTTTGAATCAGTTCCCAGAAAGAAGTATGCAAGTGGGACTCTTGTGAGAGCAGGCAACGTTGGAAGACTCCAAAGACTGGGGGTCAACTCTATCTAGATATGAAGCAGGTGTTCTGAAATGCACAGACTCTTAGTTCCATTTTAGAATGAGACCAAATTAGTGGGTCACTTCTGATATTGCGTTTTTGAGGTTAAAAACCTTTTTTTTTTTGCGGGGTGTCTGGGTAATGCAGTCTGTTCAACGTCTGACTCTTCGTTTCAGCTCAGGTTGTAATCTCAGGGTTGTGGAATCAAGCTTCACAATGGGCTCCATGCTCTGCTGAGTCTGCTTCAGATTCTTTCTCCCTTCCTGCTCGTGCTCTCTCTCGAATAAATAAACAAACAAACAAACAAATAAATAAATAAATAAACCTTTTAAAAAACTGTTTTATTCATCTTATTATTACTCCTATTCCCAAACCCCCACACTTATTACAATGTTTTATATGTAACAGAGAGAAAAGGGGGTCTGGGGAAAGTCACTTTGGAGTTAAGGAATGCTCGCTTGTTCTCTAATGGCTGTGACTTTCAACAAATCCAAATCACTTGGTTCGTCAGCTGTGTAGAAATAAAAATAGCCTCTCCTCAGTATAGTAGATAAGGTTAAGGATAAAAATACTTTGTTAATGACACAATTCTATACAAATGTTAGGTGCTACTATAATAAACTGTTATTGAGGGGAGGAAGGAGAGGAGAAGGAAGTGCCCCCGGTTTGAGAGTTTCACCATATGAGAAGAAATCTAAGCCTTCTAAAGAATGAGGGCACACAGTAGATGTCAATAACTATTTGTTGGTGAATTAATTGATTTTTCCATTTGGGAAGGGCTAGAAACAACAGCATGCATCTACTGGGGTCAGAGAAAGATCACCCTGACCTTTGCCTGAATGCCATTCACCTGGGCACAATGGCAACCTGGGGTGGGGGTGGCAAATGTCAGGCTAGTGGTGGTGGGTGGTGATAGAGCAGGCATTTAACATAAATATTTGTTGATTGATTGATTGAACTGGGCATATCATCAACATTGCAGCACAGAATGTTTCGACAAGTGATCTTGTGAGATTTTATAGGAATAAGCTTGCCAGCATTACGGCAGGCAGACATTTCCTGAACAGTCACACCGCAATGCCCCCAGTGAATTGCCCACCAGTGCCAATTAAATGGAATTGTAGTTAAACCTTCAGGGTGGTAGAAAATGATCTTTAGGACAGCTTAGGATTCACTGGGGACTAGCCAGTTCTACAATGCTATCGTTTCACATATAATTTGAGCAAAAGGTGAAGGAACATGAGAAAAAGTTGATTGATGTCTTCATGGACTAGAGATGCTTCATCAAGAGCAAGTCTGAGGTTTAAGTTTTTGGAAAGGAGACTCATAGCTCTTTCAGACATTACGCAAGTTCCTCTGAAGTTTTTCTTCAAGTGCACACAACTCGTTAACATATTTTTTAAAAGTAGTGACTTTTCAAACGAACAAAACAAACAAATAAGAGCAACGAGAACAGTAACAAACATAGCAAATGAACCAAAGGGAAGACAAATGCATTTAGGAAAGAGTCTGTGTCTGTGTTTGGGTCTGCAGGACCTGACCGTGTTCATGCATAACCCCACTGAGAATTTTCCTCAACAAATCTTTAGAGGAGTCATCAGTCCACACGCTTTGGCACCCTAGAACATGACCAGATTTCCCTGACTATGTTCCAGATGTCTCCAAGTGCAAAACCACAGGGATGCCTGGCAGGATCAGGTGCTAGAACAGGTCAAGGTAAACCGTGAGGCTTCTGTACAGTTGCTGGGAGAGGTACCAGAAAGGAGGGCTATTTCTTTTCCCCCTTTCTCTTAGATACACACATGCTGTGTTGTCAGGGGCCCTTGAGATAGTTGCTTTTTGGAGCCCAGCATCTCACTCTGTGCAAATTCCACTTTGCAATGGGATTTTTTCTCTTAGGGCATAAATTGTCCACCTAATTTAATTTGTGTCTGGAGGCCTAAAATGAAAAGCTGGATATAGCAATATAGCAGCAGCTGAATGTAGGACTAAATGTTGTTTGAAATAAAACCATGATGAGTTTTAGAAAGAAAAATTTTAAAGACTAGTATGTTACTGCTATGTGCGTAGTCAAGCCCCTAAATGCTTTTGCAAAAAATCCATGACTATACCCAGTGAGCGCCATGAAGACAACATCCACATCTCTTCTTGTAGGTAACAGTCGCTTGCCTGGGACTTCCACATGCTGGGAGGTGCTGGTGGGATTGCGGCTTCTTCCTAACTGGACCTGTTAAATCCAGATCTTTATCCTAAAGATAAAAAAAGGCACAGGCTTTCAGAAGGACAACTCCATCCTCTTCTAACAACACTGCTCTTTGCTTTGCTCAGTCCTGAGATTTTTTCTCTTAGGTTACAGATGCCCCCATCTAGCTTGGCAGTGCTACATTTAGCTTGCTCTTATTCAACTCCCACCTGATGATTCCACATTGTCCGTATAAATGTGCACTTCTTTGTAGGAAAGAGAAAACCACCTTTATTTCCATTTTTAAAGCCAGATAACAAGACGATCTATCACATGCATATCCAACTGTTAATGTCAACTCTGGCATAGACTGTGTCATTTCTTTTCCACTCAAAAAAAACAAAAAAATGGGGAACCTGGGTGGCTCAGATGGTTAAGTGTCTCTCTTTGTCTCATGACATGATCTCTGGGTCCTGGGATGGAGCCCCGCATCAGGCTCCCTGCTCAGCGAGGAGTCTGCTTCTCCCTCTCCCTCTGCCTCTCCCTCCTGCTCGTTCTCTCTCTCTTTCAAATGAATAAATAAAATCTTTAAAAAAATAAATTAAAACATAACAAAAATCACCAGAATGAAAAATGATAAGAAAATGGAATTAACGATGTTTTAATTCAGATGGCACTGAATCTGCTTCAGTTAACAAAAAACAAACAAAAACACTCATAAGCATTGTATTTTATTATCAGTAATCACTGGTGACACACTTCACAATTGTTTGCCACCGTGGCTGAGTACAGTTTCCTAAGACAGGTGCTCAAGAGGGAGGTTTGAATCAGAATGAGACGTCAGACCAGCTGATAGGTAAGTGCATCTGTGCTCACCACCTCCTTGTGATTCTCACCTAGTAAGCCTCAAGAAGCCAAGCTGAGGGGTGAAAGCAAGAGCTCTGTATGTGTGGGCCGTACAAGAAGAATCAGGCAAGGGAGGGAAACAACAATTCAGGCAGACTCTGATGTTTCCATGCCTGGTCTGGCATCATGTATTTTAGCTCATTACTCTCAAAGTGTTATTAAATTATTTTTCTAAATAAAAATGTGCTCTAGTGAATAACATTAATCTATTCATCCAAATTATAATTGTGCCAAGAGCTCTGAATTGTCACTAAATACTTTTGTAGTAGTTTTACTATCATTCTAAACTATACATACATCCAAATATTAAATGAATATTTAATAAATATTTATGAGCATTTAGTACATTCTAAACTGGACCCAAGTTCTACAGATGCAACAGTGAAGAGAATGGTCTCTCTCATCACAGACTTTACATTTTTTAACAGGGAAATAGATAAGGTCAAAAGCAATTATAACAAAATTTTATAAGTGCAATAGAGGGTAAATACCAGGCTAAAGAGGCAAATAGCAGAAGACACCAAATCCCACCAGCAAGAGAGTGTCCCATGACTACCTGGAAAACATGATAACCAAGCTGCCATCTGAAAGATGACTAAGAATTAAGCAAGTAAAGGGTGAGAGGGTAAGGTAGAGAGTTCCAGCCAAATGGAATGCCATATGCAAAGCCTCAAGACAAGAGAGAGATAGTGCGTGCGAGGAACCAGAAGAGAGGATGTGCGCCTGGAGTCAAAAGTTCAGCACGGGGAGTGGCAAGATTAAGTAACAATCCAAGATGTAAGACTTCTAAGCCATGCTAAGAATTTGGATTTTATTCTAATGTCAAGGGGAAGCAAGTGAAAACTTATACATGTGGTAAGATTAGATTTATATTTTAGAAAGATCCGTTGGACTTCAAGGGGAGAATACAGGGATTCCTCGCCACGCACATTCTCATGAGTGGAGTTCTCAGGTGTGAGACTCAGATAAATTTGTAGATAGGTCTCCACTCTCCAAAATTTTGTTAGTCACTCTACTAGACAGATTCAGATAACCTAATATCTTTCCCTATCTGAGCTCTTGCTGTCTAAACTGAGGAATCAAATCTATTCAGAAAACAAAGAATATTTATAAATTTAAGTGGGGTGATAATGGAAGCTGGAGACATAATAAAGGTAGTAAAAGGGTAGTGACCTGAGCATCTGAGAGATATTTAAAAAGCATTACTAAGCCATTGGGATGGATTTGATACACGGGGGAGGTCCAGAGGGATAGAGGCAGAATGAAGGATGACGCACAGTCATGACTATGGTGATAGACACCGAGGGGTTTCCACAGCTATGATCAGAAACAAAAGAGGACAAGTGGTTTTCACTAAAATGGAGTTTGGAGATTGTGAGATGTAGTAGATTATAAATTCTGTTTGGAACCTAGTGAATCTAAGGTGTAAGAGGGAAATGGAAGTGGAACTGTCCAGTAAGCCATTAGATGTTTGAGTCTGAAGCTAAGGAAAGGCATCTGAAGACACAGAATTTCTAGTTATTGGCTTATAGACAGTGCTGTGGAGACTTCTAGTTGTCTACTAAAATCCATCCTCCCGCCCGCTATTTTCCCTGATGTTATGCCCAAATAAGGCCACGTTTCCCAGCTGTCACCATGGAGCTGTGTGGTCATTTGGCCACATTCTTACAAGTGGAATGTGAATAGATGTAATGCATACAACTTCAGGCCATTCGTTTAAAGAGTGGTCCCTGACCGTGACCTTCCTTGTTTCCTTCTCCCTTGCTGAAGACCCTAAACTCAGCAGGAACCTAGCTTCAAGCAGCAATGACTATACAGATGGTTCAGGCATGCAGAGCGGCAGAATAAGAGAAGCTGGGTCTCTAAGTGACCACGTAGAGCAGAGCTGCCATGCTGGACTGCGCACACCTTGGCTCGTAAGTGAGAGAGAGATAAACCTCATTCTTTAGGCCGCTCCTTTTTTTCCCCCAGTAGCTTAGCCTTCACCCTAAAGAATAGAGATGGGAATCCTGTGAAAGTATATTAGATATACCAGGGAAAGGCATGTAGAGTAAGAAAAGAAACACTCTATGATCGAGCCTTTCAGAACATCCACATCGAGAAAGCAGACAGACTAGAATCCTGAAAAGGAGGGTGATCGAGTGTGACTTAAAATACAGGAAACACCAAGCGGTGCATCTCTTCATAAAAGCCTGGGAAAGAGTGTTTCAGGAAGAAGAGAGCGGTCACTACTGTCAAGTGATACCAGTAGATCAACCAAATAAAAACCAGGGGGTAGAACTCTGGGGATTTAGCATCAAGGAGGCCACAGATGACCTCGGTGAGAATAGGTTCAGAGGAGTGGTGGTGTGAAGAGATGGCAGAGAGATGACGAAATGGAGACTATAAACACTGGCAGAATTTTAGAGACATTTGGTGTGGCAGGAAGGAGAGAGATGCAGCCACAATTATAGCTGGAAATGGGATCAGCAGCTAATCGTTAATATTTTCTGAGTGCTGAGGTGAGGCCAGGTAATATCCTAACTCTTTACACATACTTTCCCATTCAATTCTCACAACTACCCTATTAAATTGGTCTACTATTTCCAGAAAACCAAGGCCCCAAAATGTCAAATAACTGCCTGAGGCCCACTTAGTCTGGGGGCACCCTTCATCGTTCTCTGCTACAACAGCTGGTCAAGCAGCCCAGGGTTCTTATATATTCCTTTTCTTCTGTGCCTAACACTTGGAAGTTTCCTGCTTTGAGTATTCTTGCTGATTTTAAACTGCATTTTAAAGTTAGGCCCAACAAAATGTTTAACATCAATGCAAAGCAAATCAGTTGGTCCCCCTCAATGAAAGCCCAGAACATTTCTACTTGCCTCAGTCCCTGAGCCCTGGTTAAAGAAAATGCTCTCAGATGTCCTGCATGGATAATAATGGCCATCATTTGTTAGTCACAACATGAATTTAGAGTTGGCTTGGGGGTTCATTTGAAACTTCTTGCCCTGGATGCAGACATTAGTAAGCTTGCTTATTTGTTTGAAGTAAGTACCAAGGGATCTAAAAAAAAGAGCTAGGAAAACAGAGAAAAAGGGATTTCTTGGAAGTGGTGAGGGCCTCCTTGCTGTTGGAGAGACCATGAATTTATTGTGGCATTTATCTGCACAGTTATGTGATTTCCTCCAACTTATGGTCAGCCACTGAGGTGAATATGCTGGGAAGGGCGGCGGCTGGAGTCTTCTAGGCTTGGGCTTCTGCCAGTAGGTGATGGAAAAACAATGAGCAAAGAAGTTAGGATATTAAAAACAGAGTACTTGAAGTGATGGGTCATGGGACTTAAGCTCTGTAGGAAAAGATACAGGAGAGCTGATCAAGAGAATGAAGCAGGGTTAAGGGTTTTGAATGTAAGCTTCATGACAGCAGGCATCTTTGACTTCTTGCTTTACTCCAGCAAATCCAGTATGAACAATATAAGGTACCAAGAGGGCTCTCATTGCTATTTGTTAAGTGGCTAACCAATGAAACTAAAGACTAAAGTATCAGAAATAATTAAGCAACAGTCAGAAAATAAGAGCTCTGGATCAAATAATTATGTTGTCCGAATTCACAATGTAAGAGCTGAGGTAGCTTCAGGTAAAGATCAAGGTTTCAGCTTTACAACTTGGTGGTGGGCCCCTGAGGGCTCCGCATAGAAAGGTAAGTCACTGGAGATGAGGTCAACATGCAGAGAGCTCAGGGTTTCTTTGGGTTGAACACATGTCTTTCCAGGCACTCAGAAGGATAACAGAACCCTTGGAAGGGAAGAGAATTGCAAGCCCAGGTGCCAAGGCAATCAGTAAGTGAGAGGGAATGATTAGAAGGTCTGAAGGCAACACACTGTAAAAAACAGAATGGTATACAAGTCACAGATGAAAATTCCAGCTAGCTTCACTTAATAATAATAATGGTTAATGTGTTCCATTCACCTGGCTAAAGTGGCCGACAATGGATACTTTATAGTTCGATTTACCTGTTTTCATGGTCTAAAATGAAATATTGATTGCCCGTCTGGAAAATTATTTCATTCTGTGCCATATGACATGAATCTTGCTTTTTTTTCCCCATATCTGCCAAAATTGGATGAATCTACAAAGGTAAATTTATTTGATGTTAATGATCTATCAATCAATTAAAAAAAACTTCAAACCAATTTATGAACATGGATATTGTCTAGTCTTTGAGTTTTTGATATTTGTCTAATGTGTTCACAAATTCTTATTATTCATTATTCTTTTTAGATGAGAATTTTCTATTTATTCTTTATTTTTTTGCGGTGGTATGCATGATTTCTTTACAATGGTATCCATGTCAAATATCTTATGTTGGTCATTTTTTTTTTACTGTTGCGTATTTTTACTTGTTGATGTAGTTTGAAATTAACTTGGTTTAAATTTGACAATGAGAATATTTCCTTTTTAAATGATTGATTCTATTTTGATGATATTATGTAAGATGCTAAATATTTTGTTGTGTGTCTTGCAACTCAAATTTATCTGTTTTTTTTTTTTTAAATGTCCAGAAACAAATAAAGATCATAGGTTCCCTTGTTTGCCTATCTGGAAGAGAAAATGGAAAATTGAGGCAATCACACCAATAATTTAGGTATGTAAATCACTTGGCTATTTCATTCAAAAGTTTTTTTTTTTCATCTGAGTTATCCGTATATTTAATTGTGCCCATTCCTCTCCTTTCACAGAGAGACAAGTGTATGAACCAGAAGTTAAAGAAAACGTTTCTAATACTTTGGTTAAAGAATGGGTGGAAATGTTCTAACGTTTGTGCTGTGATGTGTAGAATGCTTCAGAGCCAAGAAAGTATAAACAAAGAATTCTTTACCTTAATTCTCAGTAGCGAAAATTTAAGAACAGAATCCAACCAGTGAGTAGAACATTTCGGAGAGTGCTTTTATGCTGAGCTCTCGATTCCCCTGCCTTTTTGAAGCTGAAAGTCACCAGACACTATTTGATAGTTTGTTCCACTATTCTCTATATTCTTTTCTTTTCATTATTTCAACTATGCTAGTCAAATGAGTTTCCATAGCCCTGTCCTCAAAAGTTGTACAGGGCATGATGGCTTGTTTTGCTTGGCAAAATTCTCTAGAACGTGATTCATTGTCTGCAAGTGATTCATGGTTAGGAAATTAATTCTGAACTCCGCCAGTGATTGCGGTTGATTAAAGTCCAGAAGTCCCTGCCGTCTATTCACTGGCACTCTTTGTCAACTGGAATATTTCTATAATAAAAAGGGCCGAAAGTAGATGTGTTTGATGCATGGAATTTACATGCGTGTTTGCATCTTTTGAAAGAGCTACTCAAGCCTACACAATTTTAACACTTGGCATGAAAATCATTCTAAAAGTGTCTGACTGAATGAATCACATTTTACAAATAAATATCTGTCAAATGGTGCAATTACTTCAGATCCAGTCATTAAGCAATAAAATAAAGCAGTAAATAGGACACATCTGCTGCAAAGTGCTATAGAAATGTGAGTTTCCTTCTCAAGTTACTTGTCTTTTAATATTTTAGCCTAATTGGTGGAATGATTCACTAGAAACATCAACCATTCAATGTAATCATGGCACCAAAAAAGGAGGGAAAAAAGGCTTTCTAAACCAGTCAATAGGACAAGAAAAAAACACCCACTTACATGAGCACAGGAAGCAAAAAAAGGCGATGGGACCTAAAGCATTCCTGCTGTGTGCCATCGCGGGGAGGGCTGGGGAGTAAAGGACCACACATCCTTTGAGAAGCAATAACAGCGTGCAAGGTGCCATCTAGTTTCCTTCCCTATCGAAACAGTTGTGTGCATGCAAATAAAGTAAATCTAAGGAGATTGTCATCTTTGTAAGCCAACTGAAATGCAAGTGCTTGGTTTTTCTTAAATGAAGAATGTAAATAAATAAGCAGGGATGATATTAGATTCGTAATTCTCTACCACTCTAAGTTTATCAGTGGTTCAGGGTTCACATTCAAAGTCAGGCCAGGAAATGATTAGGTAATTATAATTATGATCTATCGACATATGGATGGACATCATGAAATATTAGGTCTTCTTTCTCCAGTCATTCTCCTTTCTCTATGAATTATTATAAAAAGGGACAAAAAAATAGGAAACCTGTGAAAATTCAGTTCGGCAAAGTAGTTAAACTAAGTGTTTGTTCGGATTTGATTATGAAAAGTATGTCTTTGTTGTAACTGCAGAAAAAAATAAACAGAAGAAATTAAAATTCACACCCAATCCAACATTCAGATAACCAATGTTAGTGCCTAAGCCTCTTGGGGTTTTTCTTCATTTTTCATTGTATATTCTTATGCCTGGACCTAAAGAGGTTGTCATTGTTTCTATTCTCTCTCGTGTACCTCTGTCACTACCATAAAGAGAGCATGCTCCCCCTAGCCCGCTGTTCTAAAAAGGATGAGAGACATGTGGAGCGGAGCTGTTCCAGCCAATCTACGAGCCTACAGTGAGGCACAAATGCATGAGTGGATAATTAACGACTGTTGTTTTGGGTGATTTGTTATGCAGCAATAACTAACAGGTGCAATACGCATGTATATAATGTGTATGAGTGTATATATATCCATATATAAGTGTATATAAATAATGTATATTTAACAAAATCAAAAGCATAATGTCCTTTAATCTGTTGGATTATTTTTTTTTTCAGTTAATATATGTCTACCCTTATCTCAAGTATATGTGAGGTTCCTGAAAGCAGATACCAATGTATGCCCGTGACTTACCAGGATCTGGCCCACAGTTAAGAACTAAACAAGTATACAGAGACTAAATTAAAAATTTTAATATCATTTTAATGGCTGCATTTTATTCCATTGTATATATGCATATATCATGATGTCTCCAACCAGTCCTCTATTTTAATTTTTGTTAAAATTCTTTTACGGACTTAGAGTTTAGAGCACATTTGTGTTTATTTTCTTAGGAAAAATTCTTAGAGGCAGAATTTTGGGGTCACATATATAGAAAGGACAGCTGTTTAAACAAAACTTTTTTTTTTAGAATCAGCATCTTGGCAATCATAATTTGACAAAAGCTTTTTTCCCCCTTTTTCATCTAACTTATTTGATGCATCACGTGACCCTTCTAGATGAAGGCGAGGAAAAAAGCGGTCTCGGATTGTGCTTGGTGCAAGGCAAGTTTCAAAGTGGCAATGTTTTCCCCATTAAAAAAAAAAAAAAGCTGTATCCACTTCCTGTATTCTATCATTTTCTCTTTTCTGCTTTTGAGGCTTCCTTTCATGTCTGGTCAGTAAAGGTCCATGAAGGTTTTATGACGTGGGAGGCGCTTCACCCACCAACCTCTTCTTCAAAGGTGTTGCTCCCTGCTGGGTCCGCCCTCAAGCGAATACATGGCGTGGCGAAGCGCAGGGACTGTTAGACACGAGGTTGAAAATTCCGAGGATAGAGCTTGTCACAGCCAGGAGAGTGGCCAGCTTACCTGCTTGTGGGCATGATGCTGTTGTTTGTCTAGTTTGAGGGGACCTTTCGGTCTGGGCAGGTTTTAGAGCAAAGGCCAGGAAGTTGATGAGAGGGAAAGAGAACTTACTAGCAACCAGAAGAGAGGGTCGGCACACTATCACAGAGACTTACACCCACACCATTATACTGAACATAGCCTTTCAAATGAGCCCTAATTATGTCTGAACCTCTTCCTTCCTCATCTCTAGGGATCATTCTACAATGCAGACTTCACAGTGAACAAAGGCACTCGCTCCCCCACTTTCTGTGTAGCACCTATTCAAAGTATAATAGGCTTGTCAATCCAGGGTAATGTTATTCCCATATTTTGCTAGGCACTATATTTATTATAAAACATAAATGATGGTAGGCTGACAGATTTTTTAGTATAGACACGAGATTTTTAACTATGCCTGATTTGCTTTAATTGATGTGTATTTCTATAGTTTGAAAAAGTTTTGTTGGTTGTTTTCTAAATGTCACAAATTTCTATTTTAATGCTGATATCATGTTCTGTTCAGGGCTATAGCTAAAGCAACATAATCAGAAGAATTTAATTCTATCTTAAAATAGGTATGTGGTTTGTAAAGATCAGAAGGGAAAAAAAAGAGGGGGTAGGTTTCTTTTAGTTTCGAATAACTGTAATTTTGGCTCATTCCTGATATGAAAATTGTCTTGGGCTAATTTGAATATAACCCCTTTAACAGGGTTGAAACATTTTCTCCAGGATCAGAATTTGATTCTGCACTAATAATAAAAGCTGAAAGGAGTTCTAACTATGCCCTACCCCAATACACACCTACAAAGAAAGTCATGGCTCGTCACTCTTGTATGAAGTTGTGTTCCCTGTAAGCAGTCTAATTCAAACCAAAATTACAGTTAAAAGTACCATATTTCAGTAAAGATTTTCCCATTTATGCACAAACTTCAATTTAATAATGAAAAAAAGCCACCGGATTTTGAACAAATTAGAAGGGGAAAATGAAAAATAATACTCTCTGTTTATGTTGGAAAGATTGGAGGCATGATTCAGAGCTTACCCTCATCCCCTCCCCTACAAAAAAAGACCAGATTTATACATACATTCAAAATGATATGAATAATTGAGCAATTATTCAGATATTTGGCCTGATACATTCAGACATATTACATAAAAGAGTTTTGGTACTTTTGGACTTGAATCATTGAGGTAATTGAACCAATTCACTGCTTCACTTTGCCTCTTAGTGTAGTAGTACCTTAATTATGGTCTAATTTACAGGGTTTCTGTTCCTCCACATACACTCTAAGAATACTGGATTTCAAATCAAGAGACCTGGGCTGATTCTCTTTCACCCTTATTAGGCTGGTGACCTTGGACAAGCCACTTTCCCTCACTGGGTCTGTTTCTTGACCTAGAACAAGACAATACTGCATACCTGACATATTTCATGAAGTTGAGAAAAGGCTAAGCAACATAGTAAGAAGAACTACCATTTATTGGTTATATATGATTTCCCTTCATTTTCACAACAATCACAATTGTGTAGAAGAACTGATATGTAGAGAAATTAAGAACTTTGACAAAGTCATACAGCTAGGACTGCACAGAGCCCAGACTCAAACCCCAGACTTTGATTCTAATGTACTTGTTATATGGTCTCTCTAATTAGACAAACTCCTGCACATACATGGAAGATTATTTTTCATATGATTCCAGTAAGTGCAGTGAACCAGGCAACCTACAATGAGCTGGGCAAACGTCTGTACTGGCGGTTATTTAAAATTTATAAATTTTTCACCTTTCTTCAGCAATGATTCTAGGACACTTGAACAAATGGCTCTTAATGGTGTCGCTGTTGGGGCTCTAGCCATATGTTCATGAAGGACATGTGAAACCTGTTAGCTTTGGCACGATCATCAATAATAACTTTGCCATTTCCCTCAGCCTGGGAATCAATCCCTGGGGTTGGATTTGCTAACACCAGCATGAGGTCCCTTATCTAATCAGAGCTAGACCTAGCCATATTTCAGTGCATTTGACAAGGAATGATGTAATGGTCTTAGTTGAAAATGAGATATGCATTTGACATTTGAATGTCACACAGTAATATGATTGTCAACTGAATTGCCAATAATAGGTTTAGTAAAAGCATACTTTAAAATAGGGTAATGGTTTTACTCTAGAGCTTTTTTCTCCTGGTCACTATGTTACGTACCCACACACACGTATGTATGTGTTGACACACTTATATACTCACTTATCTATGAAATAATAATGATATGCCTGTGAAAACAACCAGGTTGTGTCTGTTTTAAATATGGAGAAGTAGCTATTTTTCCACATCCAAGATTTTCCCACATACTGATGAAAAAATAAGAAATCTTCCTGTTTGGATTCCAGTGGTGAGAATTTACCCATATGTTCACCATCTCTTTACCCTTTAGATATTCTGAAGGCAACAAAATAGTACATTCCATCCTTTGTAAATTTCCACCAAGCTTTCTCATCACAGATAAGGATTTTGGGTTAATTAACCAGAATCCTACACAAAATGTATGCAGAATAGGCTAACTACCATTTGCATAGCTTAAAAAGAAGAAATATTTGCAACTAACAAAAAGAATATTTGACCTTTCTAGAAAGAATAGATAAGGTATAATATATAGCACAATTCCATGAAATATAGAAATGCTACATATAGGCTAATTTTACATTAAACTATTGCTAGGAAAACTGCAAACAGAGGTCAATCTTTGACAGATCTAAAAATACAACCATGTGGATCAAATTTTCCAGTCACAGCTTCATCTCTGTAGATTTTCTTTGATTTGTAAAAATCTTGCTGTTTCTGCAGAGGAACTGATTAGACTGTCCACTTTAGTGCTGAGTAATGTATTTCTGAAAATGAGCTTCAGCCTACAACAATGCAGTCTATTGGCTGTGTGTTTTTTTAATCTATCCAAGACCAGCTTCTAGGCCTTACATTTCAGATTTGATGATTTGCCTTCGGCATAAACTTTCAGTGGCAGCAACTTGAATTTTCACATAAATAAATAGTACTCCAGTTAAGAACTATATCTATTTGGCCATGTCATTGGAACATACACTTTTAAGCCTCTTCTAATCATTAACATACATTTCCATGCATTACTCTCACTGACTTTTGGCTTGTCCCTCAGTAAAAGGGAATAATATTACCCACTTTCACCTCAACTCATACCGTAATGCTTTACAACAACTGAGCTAGAAGAAGATGAAACAGATCTTGGAATATTTTACAGAAATCTCTTAGACAAACTTGTTTTATCAAGGACTCAGTTTTTCACTAGGACCTCAATCACACATGAAAATACTTGTTTTTTTCTAAGTTTGTTTTCCCAGTTTAGCAATTTAATGCTCTAGTAATGCTAAGACATTGTTGGAAAAAGGCCTTGACTAAAATATATGTTTTGTCCCCTATCACTAAACAATGAAATGTCTGAAATAAGTACATCTTCTCGATCATTGAAGCTTATTCCATTAAGTGCCTAATTGTTTATGTTAAAAATTTGTTCATGTTCTGGTAGAATTTTTCCTAAAAATTTCTAATTCAGTGGAGGCCAAACGTAACAGATGCTCATTGTGGTGTCTCCCTGGTCTATAATTTCCAAGTCTGGGCATGGCCTTCATATATAGGTTGGTTCCTCAGAGACCATTTTGATTCTATGCAAACTCTTTCTCATGAATACAACTGATTCGACACTTGAAGTAAACTGAGTAATTAGAGTCCTTATCCATGATTTTCAAATAGGACTAAGACAAGGTATAGTCCCTGGAATTTAGAGTGATGGTAGTAGCTGCAGGAAGTAATGTCAAAGTATTGCTGGCAGCCATGTTATCCACAACATGGAGGAAGCCAGTCTTCAGTAGGAGAAGACGACGCTGAGAGAAGACATGGTAAATAGAAGATGGAAAGAAAGATTCCTGGGCAAGACCAGTCATTATGTCCACTTTTCTCTGAGACTTAGCTATACCTCTGTCCTTCGTGAGGTTGGAAAAGTAGGCTTCGGATGTTTCCTTTATTGCCTAAACCAGTTGCATTTTAATTTCTGTCACTTGAAACCAAACAATCCTGATGCCATTATTGCATATCTATATTGTCCGCAGCTGATTCAGGCAAACTTCTGAACTCCATCACAGAACACACTAAAGGGCTTTTATGTGAACCTCAATCAACATAATTTTCTGAAGCAACAGGAACAGTTTACAGGAAATTTTTCCTGAACAATGGCAATGGCATTGATCTTCTTAGACATAGCACAGTGAACACACCTCCATATTTTCTTTCTTTTTTTTTTTTAAGATTTACTTATTTATTTGAGAGAGAAAGAGAGAGCATGCGCACACAGAGCGGGGAGGGGCAGAGGGAGATGGAGAGAGAGAATCTCAAGCAGACTCCCCACTGAGCATGGAGCCCCACAGTAGGCTCTATCCCATGACCCTGAGATCATGATCTGAACTGAAATCAAGAGTCATATGATTAGCCAACTGAGCCACCCAGGTGCCCCTACACCTCCATATTTTCTTGATGATGTGAAGCTTGTACATTAACAGTAACAGAGTTACTGTACTCTTATAACTCAGTGACACTTTCAAGAGCTTTTTGAAATAGGAGAGGTTGTTTGTATGCACACTAAATGGCCCCAGACAGCTGTACTTTGTAAGTTATTAAATCTGATTTACAGAAAGTCTCTGTCATTCCTTCACTGACTTATTGTTGGCTCTCATCTCCTGCTGTTAAAAGAGGTGGTTTGAGAAACAACACAGCCATTGGAAGAGGGATCTAGGTTGGACAGAATGTGTACTCTTGCTTAGTAGTTGTTTGACCTTGGGTGGTTTCTTTCAATGCCTGAACTTCTCTCTTCTTACAAAAAGAAAGATTGGCTTAGTAGTAACCTTTTTCTAAAGAATAAATCAGATAATATATGTAAAACACATATTAAGAATTCTATAAATGTTAGGTCCCTTCTACAACCTCTTCTGCCCACTTCTAATTTACTACTAACCTGTCCTGGGCTAGGAAAACAAATCACAAGATGTGGAACCTGAAGGATTGACCGTGATAAAAGATGACTCAGTTTTTAAAATCACCTTCAAGATTAATTAAAATTTATCAGTTAAAAACCACTTAATTATATTGAGTACTCTCTACAAAGTCCCCATCATATGCTTAGACAAATGCTTCTCCACCTGACCCCTATGGATCAGCATACCTATTTGTTCATTCTACCCTTGGATAGCTATGATTATTAGAAAGTCCTACTTACATGGAGATCATTGCACGCTAGAATTGGTTCCACCTATCATTGCCATACAGGTAGAGGTGTATTTCTGTATAATGATTATTCAAACATTTGAAGGATACTGTCTTATCCTCAAAACTTCTTTTATGTAGATTAGAAGTGTCTACTCATTTTCCTTTATCTTCTTTAATCATCTTCTCAGTATTATCCAGTTTATCATTTTTGAACTAATGTTCAGGATGTCTTACCTGAGTCATTTGGAATAGAATCATATTTCTCTCCGGGCAGTCCCAGATTCCACTTCTGATAACAAACCAGATGACTCTCAAAAAGACAGATGTCTGTATTCTAGGGGAGATCATTATTAGCGAACTTAAGCTACGGCCTAGTGTGCGTCCCATGGATCAGTTAGGAAATTTTGTTCACTATCAATCAAAACTTGATCTCTTTTAATTTTTCCACAAATATATATGTACACACCAATTATAAAACCTCTTATCTTACCCAGTTTTGAAACTAGACATTTGTTCTTTTATGTGATTTTCCAAGATTACCACATGGTTTTGTCATCTCAGTTATAAGTGCTGTTAGTACATTGAGCTGGACTTACTTCAGACATGTAGGATGTGATGTGTTCTTATAATCATTATTATCATTTTGATCTATGCTGATCTTTTCAATTTGTGTTCTATATATTTCAGTCTGGAAAAATTTTTACGTTCAGGGAACTGCTTTTTCTATGTCATTTACAAAAATTCCTCCCAGTAAAGATCCAATATTTTCTTGACTGCCTTTATTTCAGTATCACTGAAAACTAAAAAACTAGAGTTGATACCTTTTCTCTGTGTGTGTGTGTGTTTGCATTAAGGGTCAGGTCATTTAGGTCTTTAAGCCCAAATGACCAGTGTGAGGTTTTAAGCTAACTGTAAAAGTTTAGAGGAAAGAGTCCCCACAGGAGTCCACCCTCAGGTTCAATCATTTGCTAGAAGGGTCTCAGAACTCACTGAAAGTGATTATACTCATTGTAATGATTTATTACAAGGAGAGAATATAGATTTAAAATCAACCAAGGGAAGGAGGGCATAGGGTGGAGTCCAAGAAAGGTGCCAAACGTGGAGCTTCCATTGTCTTCTTCCTGTGGACTCATAGATGCATTACTTTCCTAGCATTAATGTTTGACAATATACATGGATTGATGACACATTTCCATGTCAGGGAAGCTCACTAGACAGAAGATATGCCAGGGTCGTGATCTTGGACATTCCAGACACCAGAAATGTGAGGAATAAATGTGTGTTGTTTAGGCTATCCAGTATATGGCATTCTGTTATTGTAGCCCAAGCTGACTAATATATTTATCATTTTTCTCTATAGAATATGATACATAACAGGTACTCGATATTTTTGGAGTAAATAAATTAATGTACACAGAAAACTTCCTGTTTTTACTAGGATCTTACTACTTTTTTTTTTTTTATGTTGAGCTTTCCTTACGTACCTTTATCATTACTTAGAAACTCTGAGTTCATTTCACTTGAGACCGGATTTCGATCTTCTCCTGTGAAATCAGAATCCCAGACGGAGCCCTGACTGGCAACAATTGCTGAAGCTGATGAGTTGCCATCCCTTTCAGGCAGGACAACACCTCCAAGTTCATCACATGTTCACTTTGTGGTGGTCATTTCTTCCTGATAAGAATGGGTTAGTGACCCCTTCCTATGACAAGAGATTCTGACCTCTTCTCAGGTTTCAGAGATAACCTCACTGGAGTAATAACCAATCATAATCCATTTAGAATAACAAAATGGGAAAGGGAAATGCATTTTTAAAAAGACATAAAATTGTGCTTAAGAATAAACTCAATAATATATTGAAAGTATCAACATAAATGTAAAATTTTATTAAGAAACTGGGTTAGGTTGATTTTATATAAATATATGTCATGCTCCTGAATGCAAATATTATAAGGATGTGAGTCTCCCCCACTAAATGTACAAATTTAAAACAATTCCAATAAAATGGATCCTAAAGCTCTTATGGAAGAATAAATAAGCAAAAAGAAGCAACATAAAAGTTATGAGAGAATAAATAACAAATGGAGCTGTCAAAATTAGATATCCCATTATTAAAGCTATAATAATGACCCTGGCAATGTACTAGTGTAAAGACTACAAATATAAGGACTATAAATTAATGGAAGGGAGTAGAAAACTGAGAAAGAGACCCAACACACGTTCAACACTTTACTCAGCCCAACTGTTTCTGGTCAGTGAATATCAGTTGATGCAAAGTTGAAATTCATGCCATATTTGAACGAACATAAACATAGTGTTTTGCGTGTAAGTCAAATAAGAGGGATGAATAAGGAGCCCAAGATGGCCAGAGAGAACACATGCTTACTAACATGATAAAGAACCCATTTTAGTCAGTGGGGAGGCATGGCTTAATCAATGAGAAGGAGGAATGGCATAATTCGTTGATTAACTAGTAAATATAAACCTTTATGTCCACCTCACAATATTTATTTAAAAATGGCAGATGGATTCAAGTGTTAAAAAGAATACAGTTTTAAACTCATAAAATCAGTAAAAAAAAAGTATAGATGAAAATCTATGTGATTTCTTGGTAGGAACAAAAAGTAAACAATTAAAAATGAAATGTTAATAAATTCAAAAGCATAAACATGGAAAGTTATTCTCATAAAATAAATAACAATGGTGAACTAGTAAAAATAATTTGAATAATAGAGTAAAAATGAAGACCAACTATTCTTATTTATGAAGAATTGTATAAACTAATGTGGAACATTATAAGAGGAAAATTGTAAAAAGAAAATAACAAGCAATTCACTATACAAGTTACGAAAACCATAAGAAAACGTCCATATCACAAATATCAAAGAAATGCATATTAAAATATTAATTTAAAAAGACTTTCCACATGGAACACTGGCAAAGATGAAAAAATGATAATATTCAGTATTGGCAAGGGTGGTGGGAAATGAGGAGGGCCATAAATTGTTTTTTAGAAATGTAAGATAACACAGCTTTTTAGAGGGTAATATGGATATGATGTAACAAAAGCCTTAGAAATATTCACATATTTGAGCCAGCAAATTCACTTGTAGGAATGTATTCTAAGAAAACAATTTGAGATATTAAAAAAGATTTATGCTCATTTTGTTCTTTGCAACATTGTTTATGCTGTCATAAAAATATTCAGCAGTAGAAGTGTGGTTAAATAAATTATGGTCAGTGAACAAATTCAATATAACCATGAGAAAGTGAGTTGAACAAGTAGAGTATAACCAAAGTTTTATAAATAAATACATCTAGTTGACCCTTGAACAGCACAGGGGTTAGGGGTTAGGGGTTAAGGTGTTACACAGTCCAAAATCCATGTGTAAAATTTCACTTTCCCAAAACTTAACCTCTAATAGCCTACTGATAACTGGAAACCTTACCAATAACATAAACAGTTGATTAACACGTATTTTGCATATTACATGCATTATACACTGTATTCTTACAATAAAGTAAGCTAGAAATAAACAAGTGTTATTCAGAAAATCATAAAGAAGAGAAAATATGTTACAGTACTGTACTATGTTTATTGAAAAAATCTGCATATAAGTAGATCCACACAGTTCACACCTGTGTTGTTCAAAGGTCAATTGTGTTACTAGCAGAAAATATACAAAATATTAACAGTAATATGTAGAAGTTTTTTCTACGTTAGCATATTTTTCAAATTTTTCCATTTTTTCTATCATTTATTTTTAACTGTAACAAATAGTACATAAATAAATATGTTCTGATGTGGGAAAACACCCCAAAAAACCAATGAAGTGAAATTACACTATATCCTTACTTAATCCTATTTGTTTCTCTAGAAGTAACTATGCATTTATGTGTGTGTGTGTGTGTGTGTATCTCTATAGACTTTTTATAAGAAATATGTGTTATTATTGCAATCAGAGGTAAAGGCTGTTGCAGTGAGTGTTGATCCAGACAGGAGAAAATAATCTTTCTCCTTTACTCATAGGTCTAAATATTAAAGTAACAACGATGACAAACTGTGTAATGATATAGGGAAAGATATTTTGTATTATACTCAGATAAATCACTATCCCCATCTTGCCACTCCTGAAAATAGACCTTGAATGTCACTGAACATTCTCGGAACCTACTAAAATGCTCTAGCAGAGGCAGAGAACCTAGCATTTTCAACAATGACCACACACTTTATCAGGCAGAAGATGTATTCTCAATCTGCGGGTTTTTGCCTTGAACACAAGCAACTTTTTACATAAATTACCACGCATTTTTAAACAGAAGAACCGTATTACGTGCAAACTGAGACCTCACTCTCACCTTGCAAGAAGGAACAGGCAATGGACAGACCGGTGCAGATCAGTGATGGATTATCTTGAGCGCTGTCGGACGCAACTGCACGACCAGCACTTACTAACACGACATGTTCACAAGGTTTCTGTGTAAGTTAAAGAACGAGTGAGAAATGAGGGGATTACTATAATGGAAGGGCAACCAACCAGGCTTTTAAATTGACCCTTAAAAATGGCTGCCTCGCCACACGGAGTATTTGAACTATGCCCTCAAAAGCGAAGCACATGACTCAGCATTTAATTTTAAAAAATAATGTGATTAACTTGAACGTTTTTGATAGCGAGAGGAGAAAGCAGAATCACTTACTTGCTTAACCCTTTTTAGTTGAGTGTTTTCTATGTAAAGTGCATGTTAGGTTCTGGAGGTCTGGGGAGGAAGATGGAAAGTTCTTTGCCCTTGTGGAGCTTGTAGTCTAGAAGGGGATATAGTTTAAAGATTTCCAAAAAGTTTTGCTGCACTAAATGCTTTGACAGGGGTTCTGGGTGCCACGGAAACACAAGAAAAGTCAAATGGTGCCCAGAGGAAGTGATGTCTAAGGTAAAGAACTGCTGGGTGAGTAAGAAGCAGGTAGACTGGTGAGGCTGGGACAGAGGGGCATGTTGGTTGAGAAAAGGATGCTCCACAGACAGGAAACGTCCACCATTCTGGGGGGGGGGCAGAAACATGCCACAGTGTGAGAACTGAGGACAGATCCCTGTGGCAGCAGAGGCCAGAGTTATGACTGTGGACGTAAGCAGGGCAGATGACTGGTGGCCTTATAAACCCGTGTAAAGCAATTAGAACTTAATCCTGTGGGCAGTGGAAGGGCAAGTGACAGATCAGATTTGGAATTCCAGAGGTCACTGCGATGGCAGAGGGGCCGCTGGGAGGCTGTTGCTGTGTTCCAGGAGGGAGACCACGTGGTCTACAGGCAGTGGAGGCAGAGCAGAGGGAGAGAAGCAGAAAGATTTCAAAGGTTTAAAAACACGAAGAGAGTTAACTGTGGCTTACTGAGGAAATAATGCCGGACTCAAAGGAAAAATCCAGGTTCTGGCTTTGGCGTGTAGGAGTGAGCCAGAAAACAAAACGAAACAAAACCCGTAATACTTGGGCTCAGCTATGGTGATTTGAAATTGGATGAATTGAATTTGAAGAGCTTCTAAGATACTCAATGAGAAATCTACAGAAGGCAATTGTATCTAGAGAGATGGGAATCCAGGGCGTTCTAGAAGAATTGAGGAAATAAGCAGAGGTAAGAAAAAATGAGAAAATTGTAGGTCATATAATTTTTTTTAAAAAGAACTTTTTCTTCTCCAATCCTTAGTATATGTGTTATAAACAAGAGAAACTAAATAAATACATTCTTAATTGGCTTTGTTGAGGCATAATTTACATACGATAAAATTCACCAAATCTGAGTGTACAATTTGATGATTTTGACAAATGTGTACAGTTGTGTAACCATCACCACAGTCGTGTTATAGAACATTTCCATCACTCCCAGAAGTTCCCGCACAGCCCTTTGTTCTCACATCGACCCCACCCCGCCCGACTACCACTGATCTGCTCTCTGTCACTCTGTTTTCTCTTTTATAGAATTCATATAAGTAATATCACACAATACGTATTTGGTTTATTTTGATTTGCTTTTGAGATTTGTGCATGTTGTCGTGTGTATTGGAACTTTACTCCTTTTTATTCCTGGATAGTATTCCACTGTAAGGATATGCCAGACAATGAACATTTGGATCGTTTCCAGTTTTTTACTATTACACACAAGGTGCTATGAATTTTGAGAACAAGCCTTTCTGTGAACATGTTTTCATTGCTTTTGGCTAAATATGTAGGAGCGGGATTGTTGGGTCGTATGGTAAATGTATTTTAACCTCGCACGAAACTGCCAAACTGTTTTCCATTTCCAACGTGCATTCTGCATTCCTATCAGCAATGTATGAATCTTCTAGTTGGTCCACATACTTCCTAACAGAGGGTTTACATTTTAGGTATTCTAGTGTGCGATATTTCACTTTGGTTTTCATTTGAATTTCCCTAATGACTAATAATCCTACGCAGCAATTTGTGTAGTTTTAGCCATTTGTAAACTTCTCTTGGCAAAGTTTCTATTCAAGACTTTTGTCAATTTTATTCACCTTTCTTTGTCTTGTTGAGTTGTAAGAATTTTTACATATTTTCAATATAGAACCTTTTTAAAAATTTTTAAAAGATTATTTATTTGACAGAGAGAGAGGGAGGTAGAGCACAAGCAGGGGGAGTGGCAGGCAGAGGGAGAGAGAGAAGCAGACTCCCCGCTGAGCGGGGAGCCTGATGTAGAACTCGATCCCAGGACCCTGGGATCATGACTTGAGCTGAAGGCAGATTCTTAACTGACTGAGCTACCCAAGTGCCCCTATATAGAACCTTTATTTAAAAAATTCTGCAAATATTTTCATCTATTCTGTGGCTTGCCTTTTCATTTTCTGAACAGTGTCTTTTGAAGTGCAGACATACTTTATTTTGATCACATCAAAATAAATTCATTTTATTCATTTTTCTTTAATGGCTTATACTTGTGTTCCATCCAAGAAATATTTGCCTAGCCCAAGGTCACAAATATTTTCTGTCTTGTTTTCTTGTTAATTTTTATAGTTTTGCTTCTTAACAGGTAAGGCTATTAGCCATTTTAAGCAAATGTTTCTGTATAGTGTGAAATAAACGTCTGAGTTTATTTTTTTTCCCATGTGGATATCTAATTTTTACAGCACAATTTGTTTAAAACACTACCCTTTTTCCAAGTGAGTTAACTTAATGCCTTTGTCAACAATCATTGAATAATGTATACATGTATCCATTTCTGGACTCTATTTATTATTGCACAAATACTTGATTACTGTAGTTTTTTTTTTCTTTTAAGATTTTATATATTTATTTGACAGAGAGAGAGCACAAGCAGCGGGGGGCGGGGGTGACAGAGGGAGAAGGAAAAGCAGACACCCCACTAAGTAGGGAGCCAGATGTGGGGCTGGATCCCAGGACGCTGGGATCATGACCTGAGCTGAAGGCAGACGCTTAACCGACTGAGCCACCCAGGCTTAATAAACCTTGATATCAGGTAATACAAGTCCTCAAACTTGACCATTCTTTTGGTTGCTCTACAGCCTTTGGTGTTCCATACATATTTTGAAGTCAGCTTATAAATTTCTAACAAGGAAAAATGTGCTGCTGGGATTTTACTTGGGATTCTATTGTACCGATAGTTCAATTTGTGATAATTGCTATGTTAACAGTGTTCAGTTTTCTGATCCATAGGCATGGTACATATCTTCATTTTTTTTTAAGCTTTTCCTTAATTTATCTCAGGAATATTTTATAGATTTCAGTGTACATATTTTCATTATTTTGATTAATATATCCCTAAACTTTCTGATTATTTGATAAGATGGTAAATGACATGATCTTTTAAATTTTCATTTCTAAATGTTTTATTGTTTATAAAATGGGATATGCTTTCATATATTGACCTTGATTCCTGGAAGCTTGCTAAACTCACTTATTAGGGGTTTTTTTTTTAAGATTTTATTTATTTATTTGATAGAGAGAGAGAGCAAGTGCACAAGCAGGGGAGCAGCAGAGAGAGAGAGAAAATCAGTGGGGAGCCTGACCTGGGGCTTGATCCCAGGATTCTGGGATCATGACCTGAGCCAAAGGCAGACGCTTAACAGAGCCACCCAGACGCCCCTCACTTACTAGTTTTAATAGCATTTTTGCAGATTATTGAAGGTTGTGTAGACTATTTTAAACTGTATACTTTTTTTTCTTCAATTGCGTTACTGTGTTGGCTAGAGTCTGCAATGAAACATTGAATGAAAGGAACAGAGAGGAACTATTTGCCTTGTTTTCAATATTTGCATGATGAGAGCAATAGGTTGATTCCTTTTATCAGGTTGGGGAAGTTGTCTTCTATTCTCAGTTTCCTGAGAGTTTTTATCATAAATAACTGTTGAATTTTATCAAACATAAAAACTTCTTACCAAACATTTTTCTCCATTAATTCAGTTGATCACATGGGTTGTCTTTTGTATTCTATAAATACAATGAATCACTTTGATTGATTTTAAAATAGTAAAATAACCTGCATTGTTTAGTTAAAACCCACACGGTCACAGTCTATTATCTTCTGTATATATTCCTGGATTTAATTTGCTAAAATTTTGTTAGGATGCTCATGAGGTTTATTAGCCTCTAATTTTCTTAGATCATCTTTGCTTGTTTTGATACCAGGATTGATATTGGCCATATAAAATGAGGTGAGAAGTATTTCCTCCTCTTCAATTTTCTGGAAGAGTTTTTATAAACTAGATAGTCTTTCTTCTTTATATTTTTGGTAGAATTAACCAGTAACTTTATCTGATGTTGGAGTTTTGTTTCCTTTTTTGAGGGAAGGTTTTTAACTATGTTTTCAATTTAACAAATGCAGAGCTATTCAGGTTTCTGCTTCTTCTTCAATGACCTTTTGTAACTTGCATTTTAAAGGAAATTTCTTTTTTTTTAAAGATTTTATTTATTTATTTGAGAGAGAGAGAGTGGGAAAGGGAGGGAGAGGGAGAGAGAATCTGAAGCCGACTCCACACTGAGCGCAGAGCCTGATGCAAGATCATGACCTGAGCTGATATCAAGGGTCCGATGCTCAACTGACTGAGCCACCCAGGAGCCCCCAAGGGAATTTCTTTATTTCATCAAAGTTCTAAAATTTATTGGCACAAAGTTGTTAATACTTTTTCATTATTTTTAGAATGTCAATAGAATCTATCACGATGCCCTCCCCGTAATTCCTGATACTGATAATTTGTGTATTCTTTTTTTTCTGATCAGTACGGCAAGAGGTTTGCCAATTTTATTTTTCTTTTCAAAGACATAAATTTTGGTTTTATTTATTTCTCTATCCTTTTTCCTGCTCTTTTGCTGATTTCTCCTCTTATCTTTACATCCCTTTCTTCCTGCTTACCTTGTGCTGAATTTACTCTTCTGTATTTAGTTTCCTAAGGTGCAAGCACAGATCATTTTTTATGGATCTTTATTTCTATTGGAAGCATTTTGAATGGTAAATTTTCTTCTAAGCAATGCGTATGCAAAATGAGCCCCTTGGCAGTAGTATTCAAGGTTGTTTTGTTTTTGTTTTTTGTTTTTTTCCTCATGATGAATTGGTCCCTTTAGTAGTAATCTTCCTTTATTCTGAGGTCTATTTTGTTTGATGTTAGTATGGTCACTTCAAAAATTTTTTTTTTAATTTGTGTTTTCATGATCTATCTTTTCTTGGCTTTTTACTTTTAACATTGCTGTATTTATTTTTTTGATGGTTAATTTTATGTGGCAACTTGATGGAACCACAGGGTGCTCAGATATTTGGTTGAACATTATTCTGAGTATGTCTGTGAGGGTGTTTCTGGATGAGACTAACGTTTGAATTGGTACACTGAGTAAAGCAGATTGTCCTCCTCCATAGGGGTGGGCCTCATCCCATCAACTGGAAATGTACATGGAGTAAAAAGGAGAAGTAAGGAAGAATTCACTCTTCTCTGCCTGTTTTTGGGCTGGGACATTGGTTTTCTCCTGCACTTGAACTGGATGCTGTACCGTCAGTTCTGATTGTCAGGCCTTTAGACTTGGATTGAAACTCAACTCCCATCTCTCCTGGGTCTCCAGCTTGTTGATGGCAGACTGAGACTTCCTAGACTTCATAATCATGTGAGCCAATTCAATATGTGTGTATATATATATGTAAAGAGATCTATTTTATATACATATGTATATATATAATATTTATTTGTATATGTCTGTGTATGTCCCATTGGTCTGTTTCTCTTTTGAATCCTGATTAACATAATAAAATGAATTTCTTGTAGATAGCATATTGTTAAGTTTTGCTTTTTTTTTTTTTTTAGAGATTTTATTTATTTATTTATTAGAGAGAGATAGAGAGCACGAGCGGGTAGGGGGAGGGTCATAGAGAGGGGGGAAGCTGACTCCCCACTGAGCGGGACGCCAATTGTGAGGCTCGATCCCAGGACACTGGGATCATAACCTGAATTGAAGGCAGACATTTAACTGACTGAGCCACCCAGGCGCCCCTAGGTTTTGCTTTTTAATGCAATTTAAACCTCTGCCTTTTTTTTTTTTTTTGGGCAATGAATTTTCCGTTTTTTTGTCTGAAAATATGTTTTAGCTAGTAAGAAAGTTGACAATTTCCTTCCTTCCTTCCTTCCTTCCTTCCTTCCTTCCTTCCTTCCTTCTTTTAAAAAATGTGCTTCATTATCATCTGGCTTGCATAGTTTCTGACAAAAAGTCTGAAAATATATCTGTATTTGTTCCTTAATATATGCAGTACTACATCTTTTTAAACTCCTTTTAAGATTTTATCACTGTTTTTTAGTGATTTCATTATGATGTGACTTGGCATGCTTTTATTAATGTTTTTTTAATATTCTTTATATTTCTTGTATTGATGGGCAGATATTTGGATCAAATTTCAAAAAAAGTAGCATTATTTCTTCAAATATTGTGTCTGCTCCTCTCTTTCCCCTATCTCAGGATCCAATTACATATTTACTAGACTGGGTGGTATTGTCTCATAAGTCATGGATGTTTTCTTCATATTTGTCTATCTTTGTCTTTTTCCGTATTGCATTTTGGATAGTTTTAACTGATATGTCTTAACAGTTTCTACTACTTCAATAATTTTTTCAATAGTCTATTGCTTTATTTTTTTCTGCAGTGACTAATATGGTGCCAATTTAACCCAAATCACTTTTCATTTAATGTTCATTTTTCAACTTTAGAAGTGGTCTTTTTCGTATCTTTAACTTTTCTTTTCATCGTACTCATGTGTTTTTCTACCTCCACGGACGTAGGGAGCATATTTATAACTATTTCAAATGCTTTCCTGGTAATTCCCTTATCTCTGTCATTTCCAGGACTGTTTCTATTGATTGATTTTCTCCTGGTTAGAAGGAGTATTTTCAGGCTTATTTGCATGTCTAGTAATTTTTTTAATGGATGCCAGACATTGTGAATTTTCTACTGTTGCTAGCTAGATTATATTTTATTACTACAAATAATGTTGGATTTTGTTTTGGTGCACAGTTAAGATCCTTTGAATCAGTTAGATCATTCTGAGACTTACTTTTGGATTTTGCTAGAACAGAAGCAGAAGAGACTTTGATCTAGGGCTAAGTCAGCCCCACTACTAATATGTGGCCTTTCTGGGGATTCATCCCTATTATTGTAATATAATGTCTTTCCATTCCGGCTGGTGGGAACTCAAACTGTTCTCAGATTCATATAAGCATCAGGAATTGTTCTCCCTACTCCTTTCTGGTGGCTCTTTCTCTGAATTTAGGTCATTCTTTCCCAACTTGGACTGATTAGTACTCAGCCAAAAACTGAAGGTTGCCTCTGCAGATCCTTGGAGCTGTCTCTGTGGAGCTCCGTGAAGCTCCCTCCTTTCTGGCATTCCACCCCTAAATTCTAGATGCCCTGGCCTTCTGGAACTGTTTTCTCTGTTTCCTCAATTCAGAGAGACTATAAGGTGCTTTTCGGATTTTTCCTTCCTGATATGCAGCCTGGAAACTGCCTCTAGGCATTAAGCTGCTATGACTGCAGGGTTCACTTCGTTTCCCTTTTCACACAGATGATAGTCCTGTCGTTTTCCAATGTCTGAAAAAAATTTTTTTTCTTCCTGGTTTTTCCATTGTTTAAAATGGGAGGGTAAATCTGGTTTGTTATTCTGCTTTGACTACAAGTAAAACTCAATATACAATTTTTTTATGGTGGAAAATGAAAATTTTAAAAACAGGTATTCATCTACAAAATGAATTAACCTGGGCAAGCTGCTTAAAGGATGGAAACCTTAGTTTCCTTGCACATCAAGAATCAGTAATAATGTTCCCCTACTTGATGAGTTGATTGTAATTAGGATCCAGTGTGACAGAGGAAGTTCTTTGTAATCTGGAAAGCTCTATGCAAATAACAATGCTGAGGGTTGTGGTAGGGATGGGGTGATGGGAATGTTGTTGATTGCTTCAATTCTGTAACTATTCAAGCCATAAAACTGTTTTAGAAAGATTTAACTTCAAAAAAATCCTGTGAATAATAATAATAACATGTACTCTGGGTCTTCTATGTAAGCAAACATCCCTATCCAAGCTGGTTTTAAGCAGCGAGAGAATGTATTTGCTCGTTAACTGTGAAGGCCAAGTGGTGGGCCACGCCCAGCTAACTGCAGAGTCCAGTGCTGTCAGTGTTCTCCTCTCTCTCTATGTCTCTGGCTCTCTTGCCTCTGCTGCTCTGCTTTCTTCTCAGACTTTCTCCAGGTGGCAGCAAGATGCTTGTTGACAATTCCACCTCATATTCCAACATCTTGGCAAAATGAGTAGACAGAATGAATCTTTCAACAATTGCTCTGGCAGAAAATTTCTGAGTCTTATTTGGGTGATTTTCCTGTTTTTGAACCAATCATTGTGACCAGGAAAAAGTGATATTCGAATTGGCCAGATCTCTGAAATCAGGGACATTTTATTAGATACTGGGGATTCAAAGCTCAATAGGATATGATCTTTGATCTTTCTGTTAATAGAGTATTTACAGGGCACGATGAGTCACAAAGGGACTTATGGTTAGTTCTATTCAGGAATCAGAGAGAAGACCACAGTGTTTTCTATTTTGGTACTTTCTTTAGTATTTTTACTAATGCTGTTCTCCTTTGCCATGTAGATTGATAAGAAAACAGGCAACAGGTAAGCAAGCAAGCTTTGACAAAAGAATCTTTATAGCAACAGAAAAAACACAACATCACTACACTCCATAAATTATACGAATATAAGGGAAAAGCAAAAGTAGCATTGGCCCATCTCTGTCTTCTCTCTTCCTGTATAACATATTTCACTGATCCTTTTTGAATACTCTCTGGTGTTATTTTTTTTTGTGCTGTTTCTCCCATACTAGCCAGTTTACTTGAAAGCAGAAAAAGACCGTGTCTTTTTATCTCTGCATTCTCATAGGTCTTGACATAATGCCTCATACAGATTAAGAGCTCAATGAATTATTTGTTGAATGAATGAATAAGTGGATAGCTAATTATATAAGGTATGTGAGGTATCGTTCGAAGTGCTTTACATGTGTTTACTCATGGCATCCTCCCAGCAATCTTATAAGATAGATTTTACTTATTCCTCATTTTACAAATGAGGAAATTAATACCCAAAGAGGTTGTTACTTACTTAAGAACTTGTAGGTAAGAACTGGATTTCAAACCCAGGCAACCTGGTTTCAGACTGCTCTACTGCAATCTTATTTTTTAAAAATAAACTTACTGAAATACCTTATTAAACAATAGGAGACAAAGAAGAAAAAAAATGAACTTGTACATTTGAACAGCAAAGGCAATTGGTCACCTGTGAAGGAAACAGGAAGATTACACTTAGCTTAGAAATTGTCAAAGCACAGGGTGTTATCCATTAACTGGATGAGTCAAAGGATGATGCAAGGAAAAACTTGCAATGCTGAGCTAAAGTAGTCATCTGAGTGGTTGTTAGTGTTGCACAAGGGCTGAGAAATGATTCCCTTTTGTTCTTAGGTAGGCATGTAGAAATAAACAAAATCAAATGATAGTTTGTTTCAACTCTTGGTGATGCAAAGAAACCACATTCTGAGTCAGTAGACAATGAATTACTTGACTGCTACAATAAAGCTTAATAAGCCCCGTTATCATGGAGGAAACTCAAGGCTTTAACAGTAATAGCAACAAGACCACCAGAAGCAGCTTCAGGTAAGCGAGGGACCACCATTGGAACAGCCCAGGACTTGCGCTTGCAACTGTATTTGGAGTTATTTTTTATTGTTTATCTCTTTGATCTGTGATTATTGCCTTGATCTTAACTTCTATGTCTCAATAACTTGGGTCAAATCTAGTCAGTAATCATGGATGACTCCAGGAAAAGTTGTAATTTGAATAGTTTCTCTGTGCTACTTCTTTAGTTTCTTTTTCTTTGAGGATTGTCTTAGTATACTCTTGTCTCTAAGTCACTGAAATCCAGACTTAAACCAGATTAAACAATAATAAAATAATTTTACTCATGTTAGAGGAAGTTTAGAGGTAGGCCGATCTTCTGAGCTGTCAGTTAGCTCACAATGTTATTAGAGAGCTAGTTTGTTTTTATCTCTTTGCTCAGATAGCCAGATGTTAGTCAGCATCTCAGGCGGATTCCCTTTTGGTCACAGAATGGCTGCCAGGAGCAATCGCCATCCTTATTGATGCAGAATGGGGTAAAGAGTCTGGCTACTTGTGACAACATCCTGAGAAATAAAAAGAACATATTCTGTGGAAATAAATGACTACAGGCCACAAAGTCCTTGATTTAGTAATGAACACAATTATAGTTAAATTCATGAACTGTAAATTGCAAAGCTACCCAACTAAAAACTTTAGTGAAGAAGCTTCTGACACAAGGTTTTAGAAAATACAAAGCATTGCATCAGGCATTAGTCTTCTCCTGGGGAGACGGGGGTGGGAAGAGATAATATTAGGAAAAATTTACCTACCTGTTGCCATAAAATTTAAATATACCTGTAGTTAATCTGTGTTTAGTTATAAAAGTTATAAAAAAGTTATTATTTTGAGTGAGTAGAGTTTTCCTGTGATATTCAAGGTTCATTTTAAAGTAATCTTCTGAATAGTGATTTGAGTCATTGAGACATTAATTAGATTGTTGTTCAGTTTGTTGCAGAGAATTGTGTTTGTTCCCTTAACGTTGTAAACACTTTGTTATTTGAGGTTAATTTTGCTCACCAGCCTTGTGACGCATAGCGATGACCACACTGCTTGCTCCGAACGACAAATCAGGGTTGAACATTTTCTTATTGAGCCAGGAACACATTTTGAAAGCACTTCTCCTCATGTAATGGAATGCACAGCTAACAAAGTGAGTGACTCTAACATTTGTTTAAAAACACAATGCAAAACCTTATTTTTCCGTACCTAGAAATCTTCAGCACCTCTCTTCTCGTGTATCATTAGCTATATGCACACGTGTGCACGCACACCATAACGATTTTATTAGTATGAGATACAAAAATTGTTTTACCTATCTGATGTCTCTTTGGTTTCCAAAATCTTGGACTGAATGAGCTTGTTTTTACGTCTCAGTTGTATTAAATGTTAGAGATCATATAAGGAATGATGGTTACAACATTCAAGGACCTTACTGTCTATTTCAGAAATAGAAGAACAACTGATAAGATTGTAAAACTGTGAATAATTAATCCCACATTCTGTGCGGGAGATTTCGAGTGCCACAGGCAACACTCCAACAGAGGAGTGGAGCTCTGTGCAATCTAGTGTCTCATTGTCTCTGAAACTCTCTCTAGTCCAGAAGTTTCAATAAAGGCCCGAAATGGAAATAACTAACCACGTGTATGTGGCATTAGCACCCGGATTCACAAATAAACAAAGGGACTTTTAAAATTGTATGTTGTATGTTTAACCAGAGTTAATATAAAATAGTGATGACTAGACTAAAATCTAAACAGTGGAGGGAGACAGTCTGTCAACTCATTCTAAAGATACTGTGCATCAGTGAGAATTGTGGGTTTTATAAAATAAATATAAAATATACAAAATCTAAATATGAAATAAATAAAAATATTTGATATTCCAAATTCTTTTTTTAAAGATTTTATTTAGTTATTTGAGAGAGAGAGAGAGTAGAGAGAGAGAGAGCACAAGCAGAGGGAGAGGGAGAAGCAGGCTCCTCACTGAGCAGGGAGGGGCTGGATCCCAGGACCCTGGGATCATGACCTGAGCTGAAGGCAGACACTTCACCGACTGAGCCACCCAGGCGCCCCGATGTTCCAAGTTCTTTATGATTTGGTTCTTTATCAGTTATTGCATGCGACGTCATTTTCTTTTAGGAAAAAAAAATCATACTCCTAGAGGGGAAAAATCCATTAGCTAAGAGTCATATACAAACTGCCAATCGATGGTGTCAGCGGCTCTTACAGATCAATAAAAAGTAGAGCGCATAGCCCTTGCTCTCGAAGTTTATGATCTAACGAAGGAGAAAACTCGGGGGCATTTGAGTTCACAGGAAAGCGGTAAGAAAGCAAGTCACATCTTTACGTGAAAAATTTTACTAATTCCGGCTTTTTGTTTTTAAATCTAAAGTAATTCTGCCATGATTTGTTTACTTGCCTAATTACAGACTAGCTACACCAGGATATCTTGAGCCTGGGATGTATTTGATTAAATAGTTATTTTCTAATATTTATTTCCTCTCCTGAGTCTAAAAATTAATCCCCTACCTAGGAGTTAGGGAAACTTTAGAAGGCTTTCTATCGAAACTTCAGAGGAAATTCCTTATTTTATATGCACTTCTCTCAGGATCCTCTTTGCTCAATCTGTGCTCCTACCATGAGCAAAGGTCAAATACAACTATTGTAAGCTTTTCATTAGGGTTTGTCTTGTCTTTGACATTTTATTTATTTTTTTTTTTAAATTTATTTATTTGAGAGAGAAAGAGAGAGCGAGAGAGAGTGTGTGAGCCAGAGGGAGGCGCAGAGAGAGTCCAAGCAGGCGCCTCGTTGAGGGCAGAGCCCCACCTGGGGCTCAATCTCACAAACCTGAGATCAGGACCTGAGCTGAAACCAAGAGTCAGGCGTTTAGCCAGCTATACCACCCAGGAACCCCTCTCTTTGACATTTCAAATGTTGCTCTGAAGAGGTCTTGAAAGGCCTACAAAGAATATCTATCCCAGAGCTGCTACAGTCCCCCTGAAACTTTGAATTGGCTTATGAACCAAAGGAAAGGAGAAAAGGAGAAATAAGGGAAGTAAACAAGCATGAATCAGGCAAGTGCTTTGAAAGGTGGAAAGGTCTGTTATTGTTCTATTTTGTATTTAAGATGAGGGAAGGAGATGAAAGGTCATTGGCTCCCCCGCCCAGATCCCACGAAGGGCCGGAGCTCGTGCTGGTGGCCGTGACAGTGAGGACTGCTAGGGCTCCATCCTGTGCTCTAACCACTACGCTGCCATTTCCTGCTTCGTTTTCAGGAATACATTTTATCGATCCTGCACTTGTTTGATATATAAAATGAATTTAATAAACTTAAGACCCCATATAAAAATAAAATATGATTTATCAGTCAGAAGAATTTCCTGACCCAGGGCGCACCGCATTACCTTAGGAACATACCCCAAACCACAGCGTTCCTCTAATGGTGCCTTTTAAAAATTCCTGACCTCCCACCACTTCTGCTCTCACAGATTTTTCCTGTTTTAGCAGTCCTCTCATCCCATCAAACAGCTTTCAGTGGCGTTATTTATTTGGGTAAAAATAACAGGAGCGGAGAGGAGGGACTCATCAATTCCAACTTAGACAGAAAAAATGACTGAAATTATCTGGCTGTGGAGTCACTTTCTTTTTCACTTCATAAAACATCTCGAACATTCATCATATATCAACTTTCCGAGTGCATTTCAACGTGACCACTGTATTTGTCAGTTCAAAGAACTCGCAGGGCCCTGTCTCTGTTTGTCTGAAGTTGCTGGTGGTGCCTTCGCTTTCATTCCTGGTCTTCTGGCTCACGACGGAGAAGCGGGGCTTCCCCACGAGTACCCAGCAAGTTCCCCGTCTCTGGCTGTCCGTTTCCCTGTCCCTCAGGTCAGAGCCCCGGAGAGAACTGCGCAGGGGGAAAGGGGTGGGGGCCCTGGGGCCTAGTGGCGGGTTTTGGATACACTGGACAAGTACTTCCAGACTGGTCTGAGCACCTTACAAGGGGAAAGCCAAACAAGACGGGCAACTGGACAGAATGGGAAAAGCACTGGTCTGGGGGTCTGGGAGTGACCTCAGCGTCCTGAGCAATCACTTAGCGTCTCGGACTCTCAATCTTTTCCCCTTCTTAAAAGCAACAATGATCACTCACCAGCCATAATCCCCACCCTGTTTACCTCGCTGACATAGTAGGGTGATCGAATTTCATCGTGTATGGCAAAATCTTTTTAACCTCTTAAGCACGTCACAAGTCACCAGCTCTCATTAACATGGATGCCCCGAACCCCGGTAAATGGTTTGCCCCGGGACCTCGGCTGTGGAGGTAGTTCAGTTACACGGCTGGCTCCCTTCCTCCCCCCACCCTGCCCCACCGCAGCCACCTGCAAAGGCAGCGTAAGATGTCTGTGGGTATGTATGGTAAGAAGGCTGTGACCTCCCACCCCACAACACATTTCCCAATTAAAACAAAAACCAATCTGTTAACATTTCCCTCGTTCTTCCTCCTTTCATCCGTGGAGGTGATTGTGATAGCTGGGCTCCCAGTGGTGTAGAAGGAGTCATCCCAAGGTGTTTCTCTTGCAGGAAAAGAATCAAGACATCTGTGTATGACGCACTAAGGTAGTCATTGGCAACCTCCCTTCCATTTCCGGGTTGGCTCACTGTTTACCTAATTGCCAGTAATAATATTTCATTGTGTAAAGAATGTTGGCACCCGGGGCCCAGGTTGCGGTTTATTGATGGCTCGGAGTTTATGAATTGATGCCCTCAGCAGGTTGCTGCCCTGATGAATGGCAATTACTGGGCTCCCACAGAGGCGACTGTAGTCAGAGCATTTACTCCTTTCAAATAATTGCCCCTGAGAAGTTGAACAGGTAATTGTAACATCTGAAAACCATGCTTTTGGCTCTGAATCAAAGAGTATTAATCTCCATACCAGAGGTGTTTTGGAATGACCCAAAAGAGTTGTTAAAGAATGGTCTCCAGAGTGTTTAATTTTAAGATGAATTGGAGAAACCTTAGCAAGACCCCCCCCCCTTCCTAGCGAAAATTAAAATGTTGTAAAGACACCCAGATTGTCGTTAGGGGTGCCCACCTTTTTGAAGTTGTGATACTCTGTGGTGATTGGTTGATTTTAGACTTTATGCCTACCATTACTCCTCCTTAAAATTCTTTAAAGCACCTTGCTCCAACCAGGCTAACCTGCCCATTAACCCCTGAAATGTCGTGTTCACTCTCACCCTACAATATTTGTTCATACTACTCTTTAATGCCATTTAATACATGTGTGTGATAAAAAAAATGGCAAAAGGTAAAATTACTTGAAATACCATTTAGCTGTATACTATGATTTGGGTGGATTTAATTAATTACTAAAGGGCCTTCAATACAGAGTGCTAACACCTTGAAATTACGCATATGTCTTCTATAGAATCCAAAGATTACCTTCTACTCTAGTTATTTCGTTAGAGCTTCTGCTCTGTTTATTTTGGTGCCATGGAAGAAATGGGAAATAGCCACATAATGTAGTTTATTTGTTTAAACTTCATTTTGGCGGGAACTATTGCACACAATGGAAAAGAAATATGAAGATAGTAATCCATGATGTTTTGGGTGGGAGGGAGGCAGAGTGTCCAAGAAGAATTTAAGTACAGAGTCACACCTACAGCTTTGAAAACTTTGTGTGGATAATGGTCAGAAATCTTTGAGAGATGACATTGGAGGAAAGGAAGGAAATAAGAAAAAAAATGCAAAATATACAAGAGTGTAGAAAAATCATAAACTAGTTTTTAATTCTGGAATACTTGATGTTTAAACATTTATTCTTCTCAAATTGTTGGCAGGAAATCCAGTGTGGTGAAAACAGCCAGGTATCTCTCCTTCAAGGCAATCTGCCCGTCATTATTCAAAGTGCCAGGGATTTAAAAAGTGTCTTAGCATCATCATATTTCAGACTGGTAGGTAATGCCAAAAGGAATGATTAGAAGACTTCAGACTAAATTATGAGTTGGTTCAGCAACACCCAACAATTAGAATAAAGGCTATAAAAAAGTGATTAAGGGAGTAAATATAGGATAAAATTATGAACATAGGTAAACTCAAATATGAAGTAATTCTATAAACACACACACACGTGCATGCACAACTAGAAGGATCTAAAGGATACCAAAATAAGATATACTTATCCATGCAACCATAGACATAAATTTCCTTAATCTTAATTTACCTTAAGACTTTAATACTCAAGAAACTCTTTCCTTAATCTTGATTTACCTTAAGACTTCAATACTCAAGAGTTTCCATCTTATATAATCATGACCTTGTTCTGCTAATTAGATTATTGGAACTGAGAGTTTTATAGGCTCATAGAACTAGGCATGAATTTTAGAGACCATGTATTCCAGGCGCCTGCTTCGAGGCAGATAAATATCTGAACCAAGGATGACAAATGGGTTTTAACTTAGAAACTAATTCCAATCCGTTTGTGGTTGACTGGCTGGAGCAAAACATTGAGGTGAATTTTGAGGCTGAGTTTAGCTCCAACAGAAAGAGTAGTGAGTCTGATTGATAATGTAGGGTCTAAATTGCTCAGGTCCGGGAATAAGAGTCCAGACACATATAGGGAGGGAGGCTGGCTTTACTGGCATGCATTTGTCCTTCGCAGTGTAAACCGTGCAGGTACGAAGAGGGTAGCATACAGTACAGATAGTAAGTATTCTGGGGCATAATTACATAGTACAGAAATTTAGCCTGCATTTTCTTTTATCAAAATTGTCCTTGACATATTAGGGATTTTTTAATTGGCTCCTATATCTAGAGGGAATCGAAAGCGTTTCATGCCATAAGCTCCTTGCCCTTCATTCCTTAAGGTTTGGGAGTTCAAAACAAAGGAGAAGCGCAAGAGTGAGAGACATGCTCTTCTCGTGAATGGTAAGCCATGTCAATGGCTGTTCTTGACCACACTCTTGTCATTCAGGTGACTACAGCCACCTAAGGCCTCTGCCGGGTTCATCATTTTTTTCCGTAGCTAACTCGACCTAATGCTTGGTTAAGCCATGCAACCACAAATGGTAATTACAGTCATTTATCCTAACTGCAAACTATTTATACCTACTGATCACACAGCATAATAAGAACTGTTCATACTAAAGATGTATCCAGTTCATTTTGTGGTGTGCTTTATGTGATCACAACGAGCTCTGCTGCTTCCAGCCCCTTTTTCATAGAGGCTCGTCTCTTCGGCACGATCTCCTGCCACAATTTAAAGCAAGCAAAGGACCTCGAGGTGTTCCGTTGAGTCTACCAACCCCGAACTATTCTCATTCCCTTCCAGTGGCCTGTTCACTCCTTCTCTGTGTTCTTTTTCTTTTCCTTCCACCTTCACTCTAATGCTTCTGTTCATAAATTCAGCAGACATTCAGTGATAGTTACTTTTAACCAGTTAAAGTACCAGACACTGCAGTAGGCATGTTTTTATACTTTCTTTTGGTTCTTCACAGCAGTCCAAAGAATTCAACATTACTATCCCTATTGTATGGTTGAGGAAATTGAGAATCAGAGATGTCAAGTAATTTACTCAATATCACACAGTGAGGGAATATCCAGATTGGGATTGGAGTTTAGCAATCCTCTTTCCTGTGGTCCTCTTTCACTTACAAATCGCTGCTTAATATTGTGACATCTACAATAGCACACAAGACATTATCCAAACTTTTATGGAACTTAAAAATTAGAAAATTATCTAGTTCATTACCTACTTATTTCATGTCCTATATCTACCGAATCATATATATCCATCTTGTTCCCTATGACCAGCGCCAGGAGCCTGGTCCTGCCTTTATCACCTCATGGCTGTCTCTTCACTAACACCCTAAACTGTGTTGTATTCTTTCTTATATGTGATCTGCATGCAGATTTTTTTTCTGCTCAAAAACCTGGAGTGTTATTTCACCTGGTTTGTCAGCAATCACTTAGGTGGGTATAATGGCAACTATGTAATTTATTACATGTATTATTGATTTGTTTGTATCATATCCATTCATTTGGTAACTAATTCTTGAGTATGTAGCCCTTATTAGACTCTGTCAAAGATATAAAGCAGAATCATTTTTGGTAAAGATGCTCTTGGAGAAAAGAGAGGACCTTAGTCCCAGACACCAAGGTTCAATGTAGAATAAAACATAGTCCTGCGCTAAGGAAGGTGGAGATCAAGAGTTCATTCTGGATCAGTCAGAAATCATGAAGGAAGAGGTCTGAAGTAAACCTGAAAGGAATACATTTCTGGCTTGTGGAAATAATAGAAGAAGGCACATTGTAAAGACACATTGTAGAGACAAAGCCATTGGAGCTGTGTGGGCTGTTGGGGATGCCATGCAAGCCATGTGCGTGGAGTTGCCGGGGCACAGAGCACCTTCTGCTCGGACCACTGAGTCATGCTGGGTGGAGGCCAGTGCTGCTCTTTGGCTTTGTAACATTCTTCATCTACCAAACTCTGTTCAGTTTCTGGGGTTCCCTCAAAAATTCTCTCTTTCTCTCTCTCTCCTTTTAAAGTCATACCTAAGGTCTTTTCCATACTCTGAAGAGTTTGATTCTATTTGGTCTCATCAACGTTGCTATCATTTCGGTGTGCCAATTGTCTTCCCAATCGCATATAGTCTCTTCCAGGTAGAAATGCACTTTTCTAATCTCACATGAAACAGAGCCTAGAGCTGTGCACACAGCAGGCAGGCAGTAAACACTGGATGATTTATTGGGTCTTTAGTTATGAATAAATGAAACTGTCCACAGATAATGTGGTTAAAAAGTATTAAATGAATGTTTCACATTTATCCCAAATTGCTAGCTATGGAAAAAACTAAACATCAATTTAAGAAAGAAGATGACCTTTCTTAAAAAATTCTTGGTACACACTATTTCTGTTAGAGATATTTCTCCAGTCAAAAACACTCATGTTGAACACGTATTATGGTATGTATCTAGCTTTGAAGATCTAACTTAAGAAAATAGGGGGAAAAAACTCAGTCATTTCAGTTTTAAAGCAACATTTTCGATTTTACGTTGAAATGATTCATACCTCATTACCTACTTAGACTGAGTAATATGCTTTCTAACCACAATTATCTCCATAAATATAAAGCAGTCTATTTCACCTTTCCCCATTGAAAATCAACTTCATTTATTAATGCAGAATTATCACCAGATTAAAATTTAGAATCTAAAACTGCTGGTACCTTGCACAATTCTTTAATTGAAATCTGCCTATGGGATCACCTTGGCAGAATTAAACTCAACCAGTTAAAAGGATAACTTATGTGAGAACTGTCAGAAGAGGTAAGAACCCAAATTATATACGTGCAGCATGAACATACCGTGTCTGAGCTGACCCAGCAACCGAAAAGTTTCATGAGTCCTGTTATCTGAGAAAATTAAAGGAAGAACATTGCATTCTTTCTCTGATTTATACTTGGTCTGATACTGATTGTTGCTGCCCCCTCAGAATGTGTGCGACTAGCCCAGAGAATAATTACCTCTGCTCCCCGACCGAGCAATCTGCTGAATCTTTTCTCTTGTGAGAGAAAGTTTGACAAACTACAAATTTAGTTTTCAGTTTTTCCTACTGTTATTTATAGTTTCATGCATATTTTCTGTCCTCCCAATTCAACGGTGACTTCTCTTATGGCAAAAGCCGGCATTTTTCTTTATATGCCTATTTGCTCTGTCCGTGTTTTGAACAAGGTTTATTAGTTTTTGTAGAAAACAGTAGAGGATGAAATATAACAATTTAACTTATCTTTTAAAATGTATTTCTAATAAAAGTGACAATTGTTTTTTGTTTTTGTTTTTTAACTGCCAACTAAGTCAAATATCTCAAACCATTGTCCATCTGGAAATGTGGCCCAGGACAAGATCAAAGTATAGTACAGCAGCACAAATTCTAGATCATACTAAAATTGCCTGCTACAGAACACACACTGTTCAGTTGCTGAAAACACACGTCTAGCTGTTGGATGTGTGCCTGGATCAAAAATGCTCAATGAGTTGGGAATTATTCATTGTGGTTGAAGAATACTGCCTTTGGTTAAATAAGTCAGGTTTTATCTCTTGAGAACTCTACATATATTCTCTAAATTTTTTGGTAGAGTGCTGTTCCCATGGCGTAACCGCATGGATCAGATTAGAAGTGTGATACCCCCTCAGAGCTCCCCCCAAAACACAGTTAACCTTGAGCTAAAGCAATCTTGCTGAACCATTGATTGAGGTTCCTGGCACTGTTCTCTTATACCTTCCCTTTGACCTTGTAGTTTTATGGAAACTGCCTCTACCCTCTAACTCTATTCTAGGATCCTCATACTAGTAGGAATATGTATTTTTCTTGCACAGTCTGGTGGCCAATGTAGTCGAAATTAATTAAATACACAAAAAATCGCAGGTAGTCAAAGGTGCCTTAAAATATGTTTTAAGATGATACTAAACATATGTACATACAATTCAATTTTTCATCACAAACTTAGTGCCAAATAAAGCACATCTTTGTGAGAAATACTTCTTAGATGTTCAAACAGAGTATGTTTGAGTATATAGAATTATGACCTTAACTCTGTGTGGTGGTGATGGAGACAACTCATTACGGAAATGATACAAGAGTTGGATATTAAGGAATAAGCAGGATTTTTTTCCAGAAGAGGGGGGCAGATTAAGCACAGGGATGTGCATGTGCAAAATGAGCAAATGTTCAGTGAAAAACCTTAAAAGTCGAAAAGATTCCATTAATCACATTGTATAAACTATGGTCCAAGAATTGAGGAAAAACAGTGGTGAATAAAATGTGGTCCCCACCCTTATCATCTAGCAGAAAAAGTGATTTAAATAACTCAGTTATAGAAATTAAAAATGGTATGAATGAGCAGTCATCTAACAAGGGTGAAAATATTGTGGGACTATAGAGAAAGGAAAGAACAGGGTAGTAATACAAGAAAGATTCCCAGATAAGATGGAATCTGAGCTAGCCCTTGAAAGATTAGTGAGAATGTGAGACGTCAAGCCAGGGGAAATTCCAAGGCATTCCTGGGAGAGGAGAGTGGGGGAGCGAACGGAAGCATACAGAGAATGGTCATAGACCGGCACAGATGCCATTGCGACAAGAAAGTGGGGCTTTTGGGTTGCAAGGTGGGGATGGAGGGGGCAATGTCAGTGAAAATCGGAATGCTAGTTTGAAGTAGAGTGGCAGAATTGTTTGAGTCATGGATTGAGGACCTTTGTCACTGGGATGAGGAGAGAGCGTTATGATTTGATCTGTGTCTTGAGTTCAATAAAGACAAACTTCCAGAGATTTGGGGGTCATCCATGATGAATGATTAATTGTTACTGTAGGAAGGATATAGCAAAATGATTGTGTTTAATGTGAGGAGACATGGCTGAAGATAGAGGGTGGGAAAGCCTTTCATACAAAGAGAGGAAGAAGTAGAGAAAAGGGAGAACATTGAGAAGACTGTGAAGAAACAAGAAGGAATATATTGCACACCAAATTTTCATTCTTTGAAAATATATTCAGACACATCGCCAGGGAATCTGGAGCACTTTGGCCTGCTGGACTTCAGCAAAGACCTGGCATATATGCTAAGCAATTCTTTGAAATGTTGGGGTGATGTAGGACCCTCTATTCCCCTCTTTTTTGTCCTCTCCTTCACCATGTCATCATCCAACCCAAAGTTCATTTATGCTGTCAATCTATGATGTCACTCTCTAAACTCCCCATACATCTTTTCAGAATAAACTATAAGGGATAATTCTGTACAACAACTGTTCACGATTGTCTGAATGGCCTGTCCTTGTCCATATGGAGGGCAAGAAATAACTAGAATTGCATTCTGAATAGTCCTGAAAGAAATTTCTTTTAGACCCACAAAATGTATTGATCCAAAATCTATTCTTTAGGGTACTTTAATGCCAAGGTAGTAATTTAGAACCCTATCGTGTGAAGTCTTTTCTAGACATTTGCCCATTGACATATTCTTTTATTCTTCTTATTACTAATTATTGTATGATTTATCATTTTCATTCCCAACATTGGTAATTAATGCTCCCCCTCTCTGACTGATCAGTGTTGCTTTATTATTACTAACTCTTATTACTATTTTTAAAAATAATTTTTGCTTCTGTTGAACTCTGTTGCATGTTTGTGTCTATTTCATTAATTCCTGCTATTATATCATGATTTCTTTTTTCTTTGGCTTTTCTTTCTTTTTTTAAAATTAATCTTTTTGAGATCACATCTAGACATTAATTTTTCAACCTTTCTTCTTTTCTTTTCTTTTTTCTTTTTTTAAAGATTTTATTTATTTATTTGACAGAGATACAGACAGCCAGCAAGAGCGGGAACACAAGCAGGGGGAGTGGGAGAGGAAGAAGCAGGCTCATAGCAGAGGAGCCTGATGTGGGGCTCGATCCCAGAATGCTGGGACCACGCCCTGAGCCGAAGGCAGCCGCTTAACCACTGTGCCACCCAGGCACCCCAACCTTTCTTCTTTTCTAATACATGTAATTGAGGGTATGTATTTCCTTCGAAATGTGGCTTTAGCTGTTGCATTTCACAAGTTTTGATAGTTACAGTGTTACTACACTTTGAAAGTACTATTGCGGGACACCTGGGTGGCTCCGTTGTTAAGCGTCTGCCTTTGGCTCAGGTTGTGATCCCAGCATTCTGGGATTGAGCCCCTCATTGGGCTCCCTGCTCAGCCCTCTCCCACTCCCCCTGCTTGTATTCCCTCTTTTTCTGCCTCTCTCTGTCAAATAAATAAATAAAATCTTAAAAAAAAGAAAAGAAAAGAAAAGAAAAGAAAAGAAAAAAGAAAAGAAAAGAAAAAAGAAAAGAAAAGAAAAGAAAAGAAAAGAAAAGAAAAGAAAAGAAAAGAAAAGAAAAGAAAAGAAAAAGTACTATTGCTTTGGCTTCCGGTCTTCATCATTGGCCATCAGTGCTACTGTTGCTAATTTGTAGGGAGTATGTCTATTTTCTTTGGATTGCTTTAAGATATTCTCTTTGTTTTGTTTTGAAGTTTCACTGTGACAGTCCTACATGTTGTTTTTTCCATATTTAATGTGTTTGGAGTTCATAGTACTTTTGACTCTGCTTAGTGACATTTTTTTTAAAGGTTTTATTTATTTATTTGACAGAGAGTGACAGCCAGCGAGAGAGGGAGCACGAACAGGGGGAGTGGGAGAGGAAGAAGAAAGCTCCAGCAGAGCAGGGAGCCCGATGCGTGGCTTCATCCCAGGACCCTGGGATCACGCCCTGAGCCGAAGGCAGACACTTAACGACTGAGCCACCCAGGTGCCCCGCTTAGTGACATTTTTGTTAGGATTTAGAAAATTCTCTTCTCTTCCTTTCTAGGACTTCAATTACAAGTATGGTAATTTCCTCCTTCTACCATGTCTTGAATGTCTTTTATTTCATTTTCTGTTTCTGGGTTTTTGTTGTTGTGGTTCTTTTTTGTAAAGATTTTATTTATTTATTTATTTGAGAGAGAGAGGGTGGGGGGAGAAGACAAGCATACTCTGTGCTGAGCATAGAGCCTGACATGGGGCTTGATCCCACGACCCTGAGATTATGACCTAAGCCAAAATCAAGAGTCAGAGGCTTAACTGATTGAGCCACCCAGGCACCCTTCTTTTTTTGTTTTTTAATACTTTTTTCTCTTCATGCTTTAGTCTGGATATAATTTTCTTTTTCTGATCTGTCTTCCAGTTCAGTAGTCCTCATCTCAGCTGTTTCAAATTAGACACCGACCTCCTCTAATGTGTTTTTAATTGCAATTTTTTTATTTTTCACTTCTAGAATTTATAATTTATTGTTTTTGGTTTTCAATTCTATGCTGAAATTTCTTATTGCATAATTTTTTGAATATGTTAATTATAGTTATTTTAAAGTTTGTGCTTGATAACTACTATATCTGGACTTTATTGAAGTTTATTCCTCTTGTCTTTTTTTTTACCCCCTTATTTTTGGTCATAGGATCTTGCAGGCGGCTAAGGTAGGGACAGGTCATTTTAATACTATTAGATGAGTAGTCATGCCAAGGCCAGTCTAATTCCAAGTTTACCACTGCACCTAAAGTGTGGTCCTCTGGGGTTCCCCAACTAACAGCCAGAGGTCTTTTCTAGGACTCATTGTTGGTAAGGCCAAAACTCTAATTTTTGCTACCCAGTCTTTCTAGTCTATTCAACCTTTCCATCTCTTAGCTTCTTCTTCTTTTTTTTTTTTTTTAAAGATTTTATTTATTTATTTGACAGAGAGAGAGACAGCCAGCGAGAGAGGGAACACAAGCAGGGGGAATGGGAGAGGAAGAAGCAGGCTCACAGCAGAGGAGCCTGACGTGGGGCTCGATCCCATAACGCCGGGATCACGCCCTGAGCCTTAACCGCTGTGCCACCCAGGCGCCCCGCCATCTCTTAGCTTCTTGTGATCAGTATACAGTGAGAAAAAATCATCCAGGACATTGGACTCATCTTTTTACTTCTCTGCACTTTTTTTTTTTTTTGTACTTCTATCATCTTGGAAATAATTGTGAATTTTGTTATCCTTATTAACAAATAGCTATCTAATTCCTAAACACAAAAATTTATCTATCCTATCTATCTATCTATCTATCATCTATCTACCTAAATAAGTAGAGAAAGAGAGATACAAAGATATATTTGTGTGTATATGCGTGTTTGTGTGTTGCCCAATTCTTCTTTCTTTCTTTCTTTCTTTCTTTCTTTCTTTCTTTCTTTCTTTCTTTCTTTCTTTCTTCCTTCTTTTCTTTCTTTCTTTCTTTCTTTCTTTCTTTCTTTCTTTCTTTCTTTCTTTCCATTCTTTCTCTTTCTTTTTTTTTTTAAGGATTCACCTACAGTAGCTCACCATTACCAGATTATTAAAATGCCTGATAGAAATTCCTAGATATTCAGTTTGTTCAATTAAAAAATATTTGTTAAAGTCATTTGCAAGAGTTTGTGACATCCAATGCTGACCTTGAAACTCTATCATAGAATTGGTTGCTAAGAACAGAAATCAAAAAAGAAGGTAAGGGAGAAAAGAAGAAGACAAAGAATTTTGAGAGAGAAAGTGAAGGCAGAGAAAGGAAGAAGAAAAAGAGGAGATACCGTGGCAGAGTTGAGAAAGCAGATCCTTCCAGGTCACCAGATAAGTTTCATTCCAAGGCTGCATTTGTTTGTTTGTTTGTTTGTTTTGTTTTGTTTTATTTACATTACATGTCTTCTTTGTCCCTGTCACTTCTTGTCACTTCAGTCAACCTGTTCGGGAAGTTCATGGCCAGCCCAGTCACTGGGTGCAACCCACTGTCCTTCATTTAGACTCTTTGTTGGACTGTAGATCTAGGGCCTCTATTACCAGCACTTCTTGTACATGCTCCAGCTGGAAATGGCAGTGAATGCTCTCCTTTTTCCCTCCTCCACCTCTGACCCTCCATCAGGGCTTCTTGGTGTTCCTGGCCATCTGCCTGACATCCAGGGTTGCCTGCATTCTGACAAGAGAGAGTGGCTCACCTAGTTTCAGAACAACATCAGAGGTGCCAACACAAAGTAGACCAGGTACACTATCCAAAATACCCCTCCGTGGTTATTCCAACCCAGGGCTAAGCCAGGAGTTGTTCCAAAAATATATCACTGTATTTTGGCCTGAGTGTCACTTCCCCACTTGGCAAGCTAGGGCTAGAGAAATTGGAACAGAAATTTCCTGTTAGCCTGTCTTATATTCCCTCCTCTCAGATATACATCTTTACTTGTCCCATCTCTAATAGGACACAGTTGCCTCAGCTTTTACAATTATTTATAACATATCAGAAAGGAGCAGAAGCTCTACATTTTGTCTCTGACTTTCTCCAATGAATTTCAGCCAAGCTATTCCCTTCACACTAAACAAATGTTTTTGAGTGAATAAATGATCAGCTGAATGAGTATTTGCTGTATATCTGTACTTTGATATCACGGGTCACAGAACTCCCTAACTACATGTATTTTCTCTTTTTCTTGGCTCAGTGCAATTGTACCCATCCTTCGGGGTCGTCTCAAATCTCAAATCTCAAAGCCCCTGCTTCCTAGCCCAGTCTGTTGAAAATCAACTATTAAAGCAGTAACCTTTTTGTTAATCATCCCCTATGGTTAATCAAAAAACTTCCTTTAGTTAGTGCCAGACCATTTCATGTAAAGATACCTTGTTTCCAGAAATAAATGGGAAGCTCCTTTGGAGTAGGAAAAACATCCTCCCCCTATAATATCCTTGTTGGCCTCATGCCTGTAATTTACAAAGGATTATCATCTATTTAATATTGTCTTTCATATCCTCAAAACCAGAGTAGGGGAGAATAGTGGCTTTATTTCAATTTTCAAAATGATGGAATTGAACTACAGAGAGAATAAATGATTTCTTCAAGGTCATAGCCTTGATAAATGAAGAAGCCAGGATATAACTAAGTATTCTTACTTCAAAGCCAGTGACCCTTCTACTGTAGCATACTCTTTCCACTTTTTAACCCCCCTTCAGCCTCCAACAAAGTCATTCATGAGTTATAAGGGCTCAACAAAGAATGAGTGGATAAATGAATAGGTGTATGCTTTTTTCAACTCACCATTCCTACACCTATTTAGAAATACACCTAGTTGATATTTGCTTCAGAGTAAAAGAAAAATTCCTCTGAGAGGATGGATTACATATATAAAGACAGGAGCATTAATTGTTGAATGCATATATATAAACATATGAGAATTAATCATTGTAAGAAATAACCATGTGCAACAACTGAAATTCTCAGTGCAAAAGATGGATTCCATGGGTTGTCAATATTTCTAAGTTTTGAATCAGACTGTTCACAGACTTGGGTAAATGGGCTCATTTACAAAAAGACCACCTTCTGATCTTGTGTTTTAACTTACTCTTATCTTATTTGGATACTCTCATAGGCCTGCCCTGTGCATGGCCGCAGTTGTTGGCATCCAGAACACATCCGGATAACACAGTCAAACCAATGGCATGGTCATCTTCCCCCACCCAGAGCTCTTAGAGATGCTTTGAGGTATTTTGAATAAGTTCATACTGCATGAAAAGAAAAAAAAGTTGTTTTTGCAGCCTGCGACCAGATCTTCCAGGAACTGGCTTCTCCAGTTCCTGGAAGGTTTTGAGAATGTTAGACCATCTGTACATTGCTTTTCTGACATGTTGGTAGAGATTGCAAAGTATTATCACCACCACTAATTTACTTTGCTGACAAAGGAAGGGTGTACTTAAAAACGTGGAAAAAGAGAAAGAAATCCTAATGATAGGTTCTTGAACGTTATCAGCGTTACTGTAAATTAGCTTTTGTGCTAGAACAGCCTGTTTGGTGCCAGGAACAATTCTAAAGCTTTACAATACAAAACGGTGAGGTTTTAACACAATGTCGTCTAGACAGAACTTGTGCGACAATACAATCAAATCATTACTGTAAAGTTAAAAAAAATAACAGATGCAAAATTACTTTTAATTATTTCTTGGTGCCAGATCCCACCTCTCTAAATGAAGCTATTTTTTACTGTTATTTCTTCTGTCCCAGAAGATTTTTTTCAAGTAACTACCCTGGCCACAGGCAGTGATTTAAAATACTAGGGTTGAGGCTACAGTTTTTACTTGTGCCCAAATTCAGATTGGCCATCAACTCTTCAGCTCAGCTCTGCCATTGCCAGTTGTTCAATATACCTGTGTTGGGGAATTTAGACCCACAACCCTGCCAAGACCAGGGCCAATTGTTTCATAAGTTGGCAGGCTGGAGCTCTGCTGCAAGTTGGGACAGTGTCCTAGCAACCAAGTGACTCACCTCTTAAATTATCTCATTATTCTCTTACCCTAAATTGGGAGAAAGCTCATAATTTCCTTCCAATATATTTTCCTGCCACAGTGTAGTTTCTCTTTTAATTATATGCAGGAAAAGAGGTTTTCATTGTGGTGGTGGCTTTCTTTTCCTTACCATTTAGGGCCTTTTAAAATAGAATACATTCCTCAATGAGTATATATGTATATAATCATCTACACACACACACACACACACACAAATTAAAACTTCATCTGTTGCTTCCTTTAATCTCTATTTTTTAAAAAATATACATTTTTTTTGTTAGTTTAGGACCAGTTCCAACTTCCAATCCCCAATTTAGATTACATGCTCTGAGACTAACTCCAAACATTTACTGAGTTTGAAGGTCACAGTGCTATTGATTGATTTCTACTTATAATGTATGTTGTCCTAACATGAGTTGTGCTTTTTTCTATAACTTTGGGCTAAGTCCAAAAATGCAAGGATCAAAGCATCTGGACTTGTTGCTTTCATGTTTGGCATATAAAGGGGCTGGCAGTCACCAATGTGGTCTTGGCTGGGCCCTACTTGTTTTCATTCTCTGATGTGAAACAGTTGGGAATCACAGACCCTCCAACAACTAGAGTGGACTCAATAAAAATTGGCTTAATAATCTGCCAAGCATTTGGAAGTGCCAGTCTCCACAGTTTTTCAGCAGTTATTGGCCATGACATGTTTCTTTCTTTTTTTTTTTTTAAGGAAAGAATTTGCTGTGAAATTAGTTTTGAGATCAACATTTGAAATAGGTAAACTATTCATCTCAGTAAACTGACTTTATCATCTTTACATGATCTATTTTTCTGATGTGATGTTTCTTTTATCCGTTTGTTTGTCTGTTTCTCATGAAAATCAAACACGGAATACAACAAGTAATGGAGAGGCTTAAGCATTTGACCACTCTATCGAAAGTCCACTAATTTAAGAAAGTTATCTAGTCATCTTAAACTTTCCAGTTCCTTAGATGTAAAACATCCCATATTAAATAATTGAAATTTGATTCCAGTAAAAAAATATATTTAACATATTTATAAGGCACTATCTAAATGCGAACATTTATTTTGATTAGGGTGAGGAATTTTCCAAATGGATTCCCCCCCCCAAACTCCAGGGCAATGCTATTCTTTGCATTGAATTTTATTGTTATGAATATATTTAAAAAGGTGGATTTGTTAGCTAAGGCTTGTAAATATTTTTGTTATTTACAAATTTCATTGTTTTTCAAAATAGTTTTTTAACTCATCACCATTTTTACCTTTCTCTACTGCCTTGCTTTCCACCAAAAAATAGTAGTAAACATACATTTGCTAGGGATTGTTAAGATCTTGCAAAAGAAGGCTATGCCAGGGTAAATTTAGTAGCATTGGGGATGGGGGGAAGGAAAAAAAATGGGAGAGTATATTAATATTTTTGTAGTTATATTAGAGTCCTAATTTGAATTTGAACTTCTACTCAAGCCATTGCAATCGGAAAAAAAGGAACAATAATAAGCTTAAAGATTGAAAAAGAAAAATATTATCATTATTTGTTAATCATATGTTTATTTAAAAAATTTAAGAAAATGGGGGCACCTGGGTGGCCCATTCGATTAAGCATCTGCCTTCAACTCAGGTCATGATCCTGGGATCCTGGGATCAACCCCGCATTGGTCTCTCTGCTCAGTGGGGAGCCTGCTTCTCTGTCTCCCTCTGCCTGCCTCTCCCCTCGCTTGTGCTCTCTCTCTGCCAAATAAATAAATAAATAAATAAATAAATAAATAAATAAATCTTTTGGGGCGCCTGGGTGGCGCAGTTGTTAAGCGTCTGCCTTCAGCTCAGGGCGTGATCCCGGTCTTCTGGGATCGAACACCACATCAGGCTCCTCTGCTAGGAGCTTGCTTCTCCCTCTCCCACTCCCCTGCTGTGTTCCCTCTCTCGCTGGCTGTCTCTCTCTGTCAAATAAATAAATAAAATCTTTAAAAAAAAATAAATCTTTAAAAAAATTTAGGAAAATGAATAAAACAACTTCACAAGCAATAAATGCATTTGTTAAGCTTGTTGAGGAAATGTTAATATTCTGAAATCATGCTAGACTGCTACAGTGGCACGTTAAACGAGAAAATGGACACTCCTTTTACAATAATACTAATAGCAAACCCGAAGTGACATATGGAAGAATAAATTAACAGGAAATGCATAAAATCTGTAAGAAAAAGATCATAAGATGCTACTGAGGAAGCAAAGTATGATTTAAATAAGTAGAAATGTGCATAATGCTTTTCAAATAGTGAGATACAGGTTCTCGAAGATTGGTCTTTAATTCATCTATCTTTCATGTTAAATTCATAAGAAAAGAATATTTTTTGGAAGCAGACGAGCTGTTTCTAAAGTTCATGTGGAAAAATAAGCAAGCAAGAGGGGGAAGAACCATTCTGAAAAATGAAAATAATGAGAGACCACGCCCAATGTTAGACCACATTATAATGCTGTAATAATTAAAACAGTGTGATGCTGGCGCATGACTAGACAGATTGATTAATGGAACAGACCTAAAAGGTCAAAAATAGACTCAGATATGGATATGCATTTGGTATATAAAGGTGGCACTATAAATTAGTAAGGAGAAAGTGTTTATTCAATAACTATGTTGGAACAATTGAGTAAACACCTAGCAGAAAATGAAGCTGAATCCCTACCTCACATGCTACATTAAAATGAATTCCAGAATGGATCAAACACTTAAATCCATAGGAAAATGTTTTTATAATCTGAGTGGAGAAGGCCTTTTCAAGTCAGATGTGAATCTAGAAGCCATTAAAAAAAAAAGACAAATTCAACTGCATAAATGGAAAAGAATCTGCATAGATCAAATAAAAAAAGAGGTAAAATACAGATTAAAACGTAGGTATCTATAAATTACATAAAAATAAAGGAATTGTAGGGTACCTGGGTGGCTCAGCGGTTGAACATGGGACTCTTGATTTCGGCTCCAGATCACGGTCTCAGAGTGTCAGAGCGGTGAGATCCAGCCCTGGAAAGCCTGGTGTTGGGGCAGGGCGGGGCGTGGCGGG